>NW_017306790.1:665175-726146 GCF_000935625.1 Nanorana parkeri
AACTTCCCATTAATTACTATATGCGTGTTATAATTACACAATGGAAGTATAATCCCCTTTTACCAGCTTCATTGGTAGCAACCTTTTTTGGGGAGAGGGCCCCCATCAAAATTTTACTATGGGGCTCTGTGATTTCTAGTTAAACCTCTACCTAAAGGCGAGTGTTATGCATATTTTACTTGACCCCCAGCTGTTCACTGGTTGGCCCTTGGTCAAGACAAACTTTGTCTAACAATCCTTACCCTGAGATCAGGAGTTAAGTCTCCTAGGCTTCAGCCTTTACCTTAAAACATTTTTGTTTTGTTGACCACTTTTGCTGTTGGTCTAAGATTTCTCTCACCTGATTTTTCCTTATGGTGGTCGCTTTGTTATCCTCCATATTATTGTTGAGGTCCATCATTCTTTTAGAATAGCAGTTTTTCCTAAATGGTGCTACCTGCCTTGCTCTGGAACACCAGTTTCATTCTTGATGCCTTTCCTTGGTTGTAGCAATTTGCATATTTGCTTCCCATTTTATTCATCTAGCCTTGTTAACATATTGATTCATTCGGATATTCTTGTAATAAGATGTTTGCATTTGTTGTATTTCTTATTGGCTATCACCCACCCCTCAGTTGGAATGCTTTGGGACATCCCAGGTGTCTGAAAATTATCTTCCTACATCCCTTTATGGATGATAAAGAAAATAAGATATTTATACTTATTGTAAAATCTTTTTTTCATGACTTCCTTTCAGGGATACAGGTCCCACCCCTCTCTTTTTGAACTGATTGCTCACAAAAATGAAGCATGATGGCTCAGAGTGGGGTTATACAGAGGGCTGGCATTCAAAGTTTTTTTTCTGTTTGCCAGTGTCCACCTAATGAACGTCATTGTATATAACCCAATTATCTAGGAATGTCTATTAGGGGAGCACCGATACCGTTTTTTTGGTATCGAGTACTGATATTTTTTTTCTGTATTTGCCGTGCGCGATTGTCAGGAAGTCGAGCGGCAGATCATGGCCCGGCTTCCTGATTGCCAGGGAACCCTGTGTTCTATCGAAAGAACACCGGCTTCACTTGCTGAGGCTGCCTGGCTTCCTGACCAATCAGGAAGCTGGGCAGTGGGTCATGAGGTGCCGCCTGGCTTCCTGATTGGTCAGGACGCCAGGCTGCCTAGCAACAAGTGAAGCCAGCTTCCCTCTGACCGGAAGCTCTGGTATCGGAGGTAAGTATCAGAGCACAAGTACTCGCCCAAATACTCTGTATCGGTGCATCCCTCATGACTATCTTCATGTGTCCCTCAATGGACTTCAAGAAAAAGATTTTACGGTAAGTACATATTATCCTATTCCTATTATTCCATTATCTTTTCCTTCGTAATTCATCTTTGAATGATGTCCTGGTTGCAATAACAATGTAGTACGCAATAATTGCTGAGTAGACCTAAAAGTCTCTTTGTACAGCTTTGTTTGTCAGCACAAAGTGTTCTAAGTGTTTATGACTTGCTGTTGGCAAATTTGATCTTGCAGGAAATTGGAGCTGTTATAATAGTACACAGCTGCTGTAATAGTGCATTCAGAAACCTTCCAGCCATGTGTGGTAGTATAATTCCATCATTCAAACTTTTCTCCAAATTTCCTTTAAGTATTCTGTAATGGATAAAGAGATTAAAGGATCACTGTGATCTAGATTCGAAAAATATTTAAATATTCTCTCTCTCTCTTGCTGTCTGGCTGCTATGCTGAGCCACTGTGGTACGTTCTTAGTCACTGACTTGGAACAGGTATGCAGATCAGGGAAGTCGGCACATAGTTATATTCTTTGTCTTTTATAGTTGTTCCAGGTCAGTGAAAGACAGAAGGCAATACATGAAGATAATAATTATAGAATGTTTGACCCTGTATAGAGTTGAGGTAGCCATAGGCATACACCAAACACTGAGACCTTTTTAAACTTAATTTCTAATCGGATATAGTTTTATATTTCCTAATTGACTTAAATAACTGCCTTCATAAATAAAGAGAAATCAAAAACTGCTTAAAAGATTAATTTGAATGTATTTACTAATTCACAACATATTCAACCAATAATTTAAGAAACTCTTGAAATGTTTTGAGACATAAGGCAGCTTCTCTGATTTTTTTACTTGACATAAATATATATACATCCAACATAACTTGCAGCACAATCTGTAGAATATGATAACACACTGTATATTGCATCACTCTAACTGCAATCACCATACCCACTACAACAATATTGAGGAAGGGTTTAACAAAATTGTGTCAGGTGTTGTGTTTCCCCCTGGGCCAAGAGGAAATTTATAAGGGTTGTGGCTTCAGTGTGTCCCAATTGTTTTATTGTGTGGTGTTGGGCCAACAGAATGACACAAATACACATGTGCATGCGTTTTCAGTAGCTGTGCTTGCATTTATTACAAGAAATTGCATTCTGTTGGTCACTCTCTAATACTGCACTTTACACATTTTTTCACATCTTTGCAGTGCTTTATGTAACAAATCTGACAGAGGCTAATTTAGACAAAATCTAGTTATGTGACTAATTCTAGCCGTGTATATTTAGATTTCTCTTGTTCAGCCCATCCATGGTAAACAGCATGGATGGAGAATTCTGCACTGCTGGTTATTGAGTTCAGGCAGCTGTGACATCCCAAGCAATCACTGCACAGATTCTTTGACTGTGAAATCAACCTTTGTTTAGCCTGGTGGTGCTGACAAGGCCACCCACAGCTCAAATATCAGCTGATTCAACAGAAATTGGCTCAATTTCGAGCCGTGTACAGCTACTTTAACCCATTTTCTTGCACACTGAGAAGAAACTACAGCACCAGGGGAAGCCCTCAAACCGCATTGCTGCAAATCATACCAAGGGGCCCCTTTACATTGGAGAGTGGGTTTCGCTGTCTGTGCCTGTATTTTGTGAGTTATTTATAAAATGCAGGCCATAATGTGAAGCTTGCAGTAACCCTTGGAACTATCTCCATAACTGCAAAGAGAGCTCTGTGACTGGAAGAGAGGCCGGTCACTTTGAAAGGTGAAGTTACCAGACTCTTTTCTTTCCTGATTTCTTTTTTTTCCCATGGGCTTTAATGGCGTTCCATTTGCTTCCAAGTTCCGCAGTAAGCAAAGTATCATAGACATTTGTAAAGAACATTGCTGTGCTTTAAAGAATGTGTGCCATTAGCTTCAGATCAATCCCAAACTTGGCATGTGTGTGAATTATGGCTGGCCCAGGAGGGTTAATGTGGCCTGTCAGGCCTCCAGCCATTGTAACCCATTGATTGATATGTGTGGATTTCTCTTGATGAGATGTAGCTATTTATGTGCTTAATTTTACTATATAATTCTCCGATTCAGAGTTGTGACAATTAGGTGATATTGGGACTCACATTTTATGGCTGAAGTTGAACTAAAGGTCAGTTAGTTCCTATTTTAAAACCAGGCAATCTCAAGCTGAGGTTGTCGAGTGCTGGCTGTTGGCTTTTCATTGAGAAGTTATGAGGATAAGTCTGGTACCTCACTTCGGTAATTAGGACTAAGGACTATAAAGATCACTGTTTTCTTTGAAATGCTGAGATGGCCTAAACAAAATTTAACCCATCAGTGATTCGAACAAAGAGTTTCAGAAAAATATGGCGAAGACAAAATGTTCAAAAAAATATTCAGGAGCTACAACCTCATTGCTGGTGCACTATCCTGTTATAATATCAACATTGCAATAGGAATACATACAGGTGAAACTCGAATAATTAGAATATCGTGCAAAAGTTCATTTATTTCACTAATGCAACTTAAAAGGTGAAACTAATATATGAGAGACTCATTACATGCAAAGCAAGATAATTCAAGCCGTGATTTGTCATAATTGTGATGATTATGGCTTACAGCTCATGAAAACCCCAATAACCCCAAATCCACAATCTCCGAAAATTAGAATATTGCATGCAATCAATAAAACAAGTATTGTACATAGAACAATATCGGACCTCTGGAAAGTATAAGCATGCATATGTACTCAGTACTTGGTTTGGGCCCCTTTTGCAGCAATTACTGCCTCAATGCGGCGTGGCATGGAAGCTATCAGCCTGTGGCACTGCTGAGGTGTTATGGAAGAACAGGATGCTTCAATAACTCTCTCAGTTCAGCTTCCGTGAACTTCCTGTCCAGTACAAGATCAACAGGGACAGAGCAGTCTCCAGCAGCTCTCCATCTACTAGCTTGGAAAAGAAAGGGAGGAGTGGGAAGCAGAGGAGTGTATTGCCTTGCTGTGTCTGTGGAGACACACAGCTTACTAGCACACACAAGGGTGACTCCATAGGACCCTGTAAGGGAAAGGAGCCACCCTAAAACAGGATATCAGGACCACTGCTCAGGAGACCAGCTAATTCTGCAGGAAACTAAAACTTTTAACATCAAGGAGTAGCATCCATTGTAAGTGATTTAATCAGCATCTGTAATAGCTTAAAAAAAATTTGACTTTAAAATCACTTTAACTGATAAGACATTAACCACTTGCTGACCGGGGTGTCACACCCCCTTCCTGGCAAGGCCATTTTTCAGTATTCAGCGCTGCAGTACTTTGACTGACGTTTATTCCGTCATGCAACGCTGTACTGATATGAATTGTATACCATTTTTTGGGGACAGATAGAGCTTTCTTTTGGTGGTATCTAATCACCACTGGGGTTTTTATTTTTTTACTGTATAATTAAAAAAGTACCGAAAATTTTGAAAAAAAACTTTTCCCTACGTTATGTTATAAAACATTTATCAGCACCCAATTTTTTGGTAAATTATTAAAGATTGGGTCACGTCGGGTAAAAAGACACCAAACATGTCAAGCTTTAAAACTACCATACCCAAAATTGGCTATAGGCGATACTTTAAAAGCTTTTACTGCTCATCAGTTTAGTGCGATCAGTGATTAATGGACCTAAAATGTTTGCTCTCACTGTGACATTTGTGCGATATGTAACGTGTGGCGTAATCGTTGTTTTCACACGTAGACGCACCCGACGCGTATTTACGTTTATAAGTGCGTACACACAGGGGCAAGGACTTCAAAAAAAATTTGTTTTTTTTAAAAATATGAGACTCATTTTTTCTAAACGTTTATTTTCTTTTACACTTGATTGCTATCACATAGGGGGATAAAAATCCCCCTATGTGATAGCCAAAAAACAATGACAGGTCCTCTTTATGGAGACATCAGGGGTCTCTAAGACCCCTAATGTCACCTGGGGACCCCAAAAGAAGCTGATGAAGCAGAGATCTGCTTCACCAGCTTCTTGTCTGGCTAGCAGCCAGAGAAATGACAGCTAACAGCGGAAGTGATGTAATAGACACCGCTTCTGCCTTTAGAGAGAGAAGGAAGAGAGATCAGCTGTGGGGAATGCTGATATCTCCTCCTTCCCTGTACAGAGAGCCGCTGTGCCGGTATTCTCGGTCCTAGGCACCGCAGGGGGGACTGCGGTGCCCAGGATAAGGCAGCGCTGTGCGTGAGTATACAAGCGTTCGGCTGGCTATAGAACCAGCCGGAAGCTTGTATATAACAGCTGGTAACGACTGTACACACAGCAGAAAAAAATCACGTAAATGTACGTCCACCCACCAGAAAGCATTCGCCGCCCACCCGTATTTTTACTATGGGCAGGCGGCAAGGGGATAAGATTCAAAAAATGCTGAAAGTGAAATAAAAGTTTGACAGTTTGTAAACCTTCTTTCATTTTTTCTTTCAGGTCAGCCCCAGGCCAGATCCCTCAACTATATTAAATAAAAACGTTTTTTAATTTTATTTAGCAGATTGGGAGTGGATCATAATTAAGCAATTGACTGAGGCCATATTCAGAATAGATGAGGGAAATCACTTCTTTGATAAATGATAATTAAGAAGTCTATGGGGCTCATCTACCTTTGTCACCTGGTTGGGAATTGAAGGGGGACGAGCCCTATAGTAGTGCATGAAGCTGTAATTGCTTGTACAGCTGGGAGAGAGAGGATTTGTGGTGTGGGATGTAAACAAACGAAGGCCGCTGCAGTCGGATCTCAGTAAGTATACATCTGTGGAAGGGGAGGCTATAAATGGTTAGCTCAGGACAAATTGGGCAAAAAGGATCCCATGGTGCACTAAGTATGTGCTTATGTTGCTTAATGGTTAATCCAGCTCTGCTGAGACCAATTATGTTACTTCAGTAGGCAGCCAGCTGACATAGAGTACTTTTATTAAGTACTGGATGTGAGGTAGACAGGACTCATAACATTAGTGAGCACAGAGTGGTATATCAGATGCTATATATGGCTTATTTTCAAAAACTGGAGCAAAGAGATCTGTTAGAACATAGAACACATCATAGCCATCAAGTGGGATTTGTAATTTGTTGGCTAGGAAAATTAGAAATGTAATCTGGTTTCTATGGGCAACAGCTTTAAATTTCTTCAGACTTTCTTGTTACTTTATTTACTGTATACCTATCTACCTAATGGATAGCTGGATAGGGCATGGAGCCATAGCAGGCTAGAGTGCCTGGCTGCATGGCAATGTAGGGTAACACAGTGGGAACAGATGGTACTGTATGACAGTAGTACTGGACACAGAACATTTGTAGTCCATGTCTGCCATTAAAAGAGAACTATGGTGTAACCTTTTTATCCCATAGTTCTCTTTAGGGTCACGGGAGGACATATACTAACCTCCTCCCGTGACCCAAAGCTCAGTATATAGCGAGCTATATACTGAGAGCGCCGCAGCCGGGAAGGATCCCGAGAATACTGTCAAGATCCACCCAGCTGACTGATAGGCAGAGCCTGCTGTCAATCTAGAGGTAAAACAAGCTGTGCCCGCCCCCTCCTCCATCTGTTCCTCCAGTCAGTGCTGGAGGATAGGAGAGGGGAAGGGGGGATCCCTGCGAAGAGCGGTGACTGACAGTCACTGCTCTCTGCAGGGAGATGATCGCGAAATGAGTGAGCGACGGTATGTGTTCGTTGACTTCCCGATCAATAGAGCCGACCTGTGACAGTTTCAATGTCACACGTCGGCTCTAACTATGAGGATGAGTGTATATCACTCACCTGATAGTTCTCCTTTAATTATGCACATTTGGCATTTTGTACATATTATCCTTAACATACCATATATGGTTTTTAATTTAAAATATAAAGATTGATTTCCAGAGCTGCCCTGTTCTTTCCATTGCACTCTCCAGTTTTTGCTACTTGGATGAACAGAACCCATTAGTTAGACGCAGACGTGTTCCTGGGCATATGTTATTCCTGTATAGTAAAATGGAGGTGAAGAAAATCTATATGTCTCTCACAGGGATAGTGATCCATAAAATAAAATTGCCATTGACTAGATGATTTATCACCGTCTCTTAATCTTTATTTTTCTATGAGATGTATGCAGACACTTTAATCAGGAAGAAGCCCTGCATAATGTGCACTTTAAACCCTCAGCCACCAGCAATACCGCCTGTTTATTGTCACTGTGGGGAAAACATCACCCCCAACATCAAGACCAACTACAGCTGTCATTTGCTATGGTAATATGCTTCACCAAATGTATCAGTGTCAACATACAGGACTACTTTGTGGCAGTTTAAGTATGTAGCATTTCAAGGAACAGAATACGTCAAATTGCCTCTCATCAGTTGCCTCTTGTGACTGTTAATGTATATTTAAAGCTGAACTCCAAGCAAACTTCTACATACACAGATGCAATACAAGGGAGCTCTATTACCTGCCAAAGTATTTGTATTTGTATTATGTGATTTGCACAGCACCGTAAAACATCACAGCCAGGCAGATGATTCCACTTTTAGTTAAAGGACATAGAAAGGATAGTGTCTTCAATTCACAGCAGCCTGATGACTGGACAATGAATGGGCAGCAGGAGACTAATGAGGTCACCTGTCTGCTCACTCTGCTTACTCCTCCTATGAGCATTTTTCTTGTTGGCATATCTGCATGCAGCATACCTATTTGACTTCCAGTCCTGCTGCTGATTTTCAGAGGCTGATACCAAGTCAAATCCATATACTTACACTAGTTGCATTTAAAAATACATTTTATTGATTTATTACTGAATACCTAATGGCATTACTTTGTGTCTTTTATATCTGTCTGTGGTCTAGCTTTGATTTTACCCAGTACTACATGATGTCAGCTTCCACATTAGGCATAAGACGAGGGAATACAATTTGGTAGTTCTCTTTTATGGGATTACTGGACAGAAAGTTTTCTCTGTGCAAATATTGCTCCCCAGCATGCTATATTCCTTTTACGTGTTTCTAGTGAATGGTAATAGAAGCTCTTTCACATAAACCGGTGTATGGAAATGATCTCATTTAGGTTCACTGGTCCTTTGACAATCTATCCCGTGTTCACAATAACCACTGATTATTTGTGGTTTAATGTTTTCAAGCAAAATAACAATGCACACAGCTAATGTCATTTTGCTCAGAGCAATACTACAATTTTGAAGTTTTCTTTTTTGTCTGATTAAATAGGATCAGATTCAAAGTAATTGGATTGCACTGAGTTTACCCCAATTGTGTTTGAATGTTATTGTACAATGCAGTATATGACTAAAGAAAGAAAAATGAACGTTTAGTCGTCAGTATATATCACAAAATGAAATCCCGGAACTTGCTGCTTAATCTCAGAATTTCTCTTTTGTTTACCGTTTGTTTAATGTAAATAATTGCTCCGAAGCAACAAGTCAAGAGTCTGTTTCTTTTTATAGACCAAAGCTATGGAAAATGTACTTCAATTGACTTTATTCCAAAGCCTGCACTTTAATTACTGCAGAAGAAATGACACTAAGCTTGAGGTCAAATAGTGCAATTCCAGTATGGCCCAAGACTAATTTATCAGTGTGTCAGTAAATACCTGTGAGCTAGGAGCTCATCTCTCTAATGACTTCATAATGTTTTTTTAAATGTTCTTGGCAATGACTGATCTGATTAAAGGGACACTCAGAAATGGCTACTGCCTGATGAATGTGCTACAGATTTAGGGTACCCATTGATGGGCAGATGTGCCCCTGATTTGCCAGTGCTGGAACGTGTTGCTCAAACCATTCTATTCACCAGTGATGTACTCAGGGGAGGACTGGGGGACAATTACATTAATAATTTGCCCTTTCATAGTAGAGATGGATTTTTTTGGGGTGTGCCATGGTGCCACGGTTATTGGTTGGTGGGCATGGTGAAAGGTAGGTGTTCCAAAAGAATATGGGTTGTTGTAACACAGGCACCTTTTCTCATATTTCAGCAATAGCTTCCTTTGCAGTTCTTGTCATTTGGTCACATGACATCTCAGAATAGCTAAAAAGTATGTCCTGGAAGACTTCCCTCTGCCAGATCCTGTAATTGCAGGTCTGACCAGAAGGAATTTTGGTTGTCATTCATGGTGAATTATTTCCACTCAGGGCTACCAACCCAAATATCTTATTATTATTTCCCAGGGGGCAAATGCCTTCTTGCCGCCTAGTCCTCCCCTGGGTGTTCTCCATAGTAGAAGACAAAAAAGCATAGTATCACCAGAATGCTGCCTCAGAAATAGGTCCTTACCAGCCCCAAAACAATTTGTGACAAAACACGTCCCCACTTTTGCAACAATTGGTACACTTTGCTTTTGTCTTGGACTCTGTGAACATAGGGTTACATTGTGGACCTGTATGATGGGTGACAGAGGACTATAAATCTCAGCAATACATTATACAGCAATGCAGAATAATATCATCAGCTATAGAGGACTACAAATCTTAGCAATACATTATGCAGAATGGCAACAGCTATAGAGGACTACAAACCCCACTAATACATTCTACAGCAATGCAGTATAGCAACAGCTGTAGAGGACTACAAATCCCAGAAATACATTATACAGCTATACAGGATGGCAATGGATCTATGAAGCAGCATAACATAAAGTTCTACCTAGCAGACGTTATTCAGCATGATACAGAAATAAAGGTTTTCCAGCCTCATGGCTATTTATCCTGCACAGCTTTGTCTGCTTTGTGTTCCAAATATGTTTCTTCTACAGTGGGATTCATTTGTGGCTATTTTAGTGATGCTTAATAACGTATTTTATTATCAATGGGATCCATAGATGGATGATTCTAGATTTGTGCTTCTTACATGTTTATTAGAATGTAAAAATGAGTAAGGCTTTCAATGTCAATTTTAACTGTTACCCTTTTATTTTTACAGGTGTTGCTCTGCTTCTCCAGGGACACCTCTGTGCTTGAACACTTTATATACAACAGTGCAACACCACCAAAATCATACATTCGAGGTGCAGTACTGCAGGTCTTTTTATTTGCCTGTTTTCATAACTTAAGGGAAAGTAATTGTAGACCTCTTCTGTGTTTTACTAATATTACTAGCACCAAAGTCAAAACTATGGATGCACCGATACCGTTTTTTGCGGTATTGAGTACCAATACTTTGCTGATTGGCTGAGAAGCCAGTTTCCCAGCCAATCAGCAAGGAACCAGCTGTTTGGCCGGCTCAATGCTGATTGGCCAGGAAGCCGGCTTCCGCATGGAGGGAGCCAGCCAATCAGCATGGAGTCGGCTTCCTGGCCAATCAGGAAGATGTGAGACAGGTCATTACTCGCAGTCCAGCTTCCCGATCGCACGGGAAGCTGGCTCCATGTTTCCCTATGGCACTGCCGGTCAGAGAAAATCTTCCTCTGACCGGAAGTTCCGGTATCGGGGGTAAGTATCGGAGCATTCGGAGTACTCGCCCAAATACTCCGTATCGGCACCGATACTAGTATCGGTGCATCCCTAGTCAAAACCATTCCACATGAGCGCCATAAAACCTGGATAACAGCCCTTTGTGTATGCACCACTATTGGAGGCAGCCTCGTTAACAATCAGGGAGACTGTATTGACCTAAAAAACAACAAAAACCAGACGGGGCGCCTACCCTAGTATAAAATTGCTTTATTGCAAAACAAATGGAAATTGTCAGTACAAAAAGCCTTGATCGGCTATATCACAACAACCGCCGTATTCAAGGGATTAAACGATCATACCCAGCAGCGAGGTTTGAGAGGCATGTTGGTATGTGTCTTTCAATGTCGCCTATGATTGTTTAACCCCTGGAATATGGCGGTTGTTGTGATACAACTGATAAAGGATTTTTGAACACCTCTTTTGTGAGTATAACTGATGACCATTTCCATTTGTTTTGCAATAAAGCGATTTTACACTAGAGTAGGCGCCCTGTCTGGTTTTAATATTACCAACAGCTTGAATGGAAAGGTGGGTTTGCATTGGTCCCTTAGATGCACTCACTTGAAAAGTATGATTTTGATTGTTGTCCAAGTTGGGGTGGTTTATATAAACACGCTCTTCCAGGTGGTGCCCTCTGAATATAGATCTATAAGAGAGTTCCCAGATGACCTATGCAGTGTTCCCCCAATTCTTCTTCCTCCATTGCAGGTGCTGAAAAATACCCTGTTGGTGCTTATGCAAGGTTGATAATATCACTCCTGTCATGTGATTAGCTGCTCAGGTCTGAGCATTGGATAAAGGGAGGAGGTCACTTGCTCCGCTATATCAAGAAGCACCAGTTTTTTTGTGGTGCGGGTACATTAGAGTGCAAGAGTCAGGGGAGCTTCAAATGTTGCTCTGTCATATTATCTGCAGTTGAATTTGATTTAGGGTGATTCCAGCTTGCATTTTGTTCAATGTCGGGGGCTTAAAGACAGAAACTTACATATAACTGAAAATATAAAGAGCGGACACTATTAGAGAGATGAACTTGCAGGTTCTTAAAAGTTTTTGAAACTTTTACATAATATGAATGGCATTTAATGCTCTTTTACGTAAACCACTGTGCAGTTTTTATTTGCTGTTCCTTGAATGTATTATCTGTATCAGTGAATGCTCATGTCTTTGAAATAAATTAATTACTTGAGGCTGTTGTGATTTTCTCATAACTAAACTATCTTAATATGTGTGTACTGCTTTAATTAATCATGGTTATCATTACAATGACCTTAATATGCAATCATGTGGTGTATATACTGAACTGTATCCTGTCTGGCATGTAGTGACTTGAGAATCATATCAATATATTATAGTCATTACTTTTAATACAATAATTTATGTGAGCCATTCTATGTAAAAGACAGAAGCCAATAAACATTTCACTTCTGTTTATGTATAGAATGGTTGAAGCTTTTCATAGTAACACCTGACTAATGGCTGTCATCTTTACTATTTCTTGGGCCTGTTTTTATTAAGTATGACTAATCAAATTGCCGGTAAGATTATTACTCTAACTATATTGCTTCAGCATCTGGAAAATGTAACTTTCACTCTTTTAATTGTAGGCAAACTTGGCTTGGAAGAGTTTGCTGTTGTCTATCCACCAAATGGTAAGCTGTGCTTTGTCATCCTCTAGTGGTAGATAATGAAGTTACACATATAACAATGGCTGATAGGATCAGTGTAATCTGTAATTTTGGCCAGCCATTCTTGTGATACACAAACCTGATGTCAGTCAGGATGGTCACCCTGCTCACCCTGAGGATGATACAGATTTGGTGTCTAATGAGGGAGAAGAGAGGTGACATCAAAATCATTGCTAAATCAGGAAGATGAATTGCTTATGTGTAACTTGTCTGGCTGTGCAGTGTTTAAAATATGTGTAAATCACAAGACTGGCTGTACAAAATTACAAATTGTTAGGTAGGGAAAACGATGAACATATGTTAGGGGATCTTAAAGGGGATGTTGTTCCTTGTGTGGCCTATTCTCTCAGTTATTGTTGGGTGTTCCCTAATAAAGAGAGAGCATGCCAGCCTGCATGATGTGGTGTGGTATAATGTAACGGGGACCCGGGTATCAGATGTCTCTCAGGGAACACTGCAGATGTAAAGTCGCTCTGTAGACAGTGTCCAGGGTTCTCTATACCAGGGATTATGGCACCCATGGCCGGGCTGCCCTGGAGGTTTTCAAGTGTTCCTCATCTACAGAGTCAAGGAGGGAGAGGTTCTGACCTTTTGTAGAGTGTGTGCTCCTGTTGCTTCTGCCATTGAAGAGATGGTAAACCATAAAGATGACCTCTCTGAAGGTAATGTAGATAACTGCAAGTGGACAGGCTTAATAAGGAGATTGAGAGTGCAGAGTCAGTTGAGGTCTGAGAGGAGGCAGCAAGGAGAAAAGATCCTATGGTCGAGTTTAAACAGATCTGGTGGCCTCCAGATTGGAGTAGTTGTCAGCCCTCCATGAAGACCTCAGGGAGCAAGCAAGATAGAATGTCATTTTCTCTCCTACCTGCATGGGCACTAGTGGAGTGGTGAAAAGATCGTAGCCCAGTGATGTCCTGTCCAGAGAGCGAGGAAGTATTTTGGGTGGGGTTCACAGAGTGTGTCCCTGAAACATGTGGTACCCATCTGCTGCTGTTGTGGGGTGCTAATGGAGAGCACCTGGAACACTGGCAAAGAATCTCACTCTGATGCCATACAACTACTACTAAAAAGAAAGCGTTCTCTCTACAGAGCTGTTTGCCTGGTGTTTATGCTTAAAAATGTCACTGACTTTATTTACTGTCTGTATTCTGAAGACATGTCCTACAGCTTACAAACAATGCTATGAAACACGTATTATTTGGTAGTATTTGGTTTGTTACCATTTCATTCAGCAGTTTTTGATGTGAGAACTGGATGTGCAGGATAAACACATTGAGAGGGAGATTGTTCAAGAATCCCATACTCCTATAAATGAGAAAATGAACAAAAGCTGCACTCTTATTTCTTATCAAGGCACGTTTTGGAAGAGGGTTTTTTCTCTGGTGGAGTTTTATGATTTGTAAACTCCATCATTTGAAGTAGCAAATCAATAGCATATCATTTTTATCATCAGGGCCCACTTTGAAATTATTATCACACTATAACGCTGGTGATGATGACTTTTATTCTTGTGTATGTGATAACTGCTATAGGCATGGTCTTACAAGCCGGCAAAAAAGTGCAGCATCCTGGTCTATGGAAGGGTCACTAACCTCCCAGCTTCCTATAGGGTTGAGGTTTGGTTGATCTTCGGCTTAAGGATTAAATTAAATGTCACTTGGTTTTGTTGTTTGAGATGCACTTGGAAAGATAGGAACTAATATGCTATTGGTAACTGGGTTTTTTTTTTCTCTGGTTATAATTCAACCTTGACAGCTGTTTAAAAAAGGTTTTGCAAGGTGGTGTAAAGCAGCACCTTCTTTTCACTTTGGACATTTGATACGCATTGAATGACCTTTGATATGATCTTGTGTAGAATGCCAAGTGTTTTATATGTTGGAGTATTAATACATCGTATATCTCATGTTTCATAGGGGTGATTCCGTTTCATGGCTTTTCAATGTATGGTAAGTGAGACGTGAACTAACATAAGCTTTAACAAGACATGACTGCAGTAAATCAGTACACTTATTGTGGTGTGGCCATACACAGAACCAGTGGCGTCACAAGGGGGGTGCGTTCCGCACCAGGTGACACCAATGGAGGGAGTGACACCAAAATGACTAACAGGCATTTTAGTGTCACCTACTATGAAAAGTCGGGCACTCGATCATGGATCTAGAGCCTGACAGTTGCACGAGAGAGGAGGGGACCTGACGGCATACCTTATCCCACCAGGTGAATGAGGGGTGTAGTCAAATGAATAAAAGTTGAGCAGTAATGAACATTAGAAAGTTACATTACCCAACCTCCCTGTCCTGGTTGCAGATTTTATGAGGCAGGCAGTATTTTAATAAATATATTATGCTTTGATTTCATTAAAGAGGACCTGAACTATAAAAGCCATGCTCCAAAAAAAGGCAAAGGACTAGTCACCAGTATTTTCTGTAGTCTCCCTGTGTCTGATGTTTTTTTTTTCCATTACTGATTTACCTCCAAGCCTTCTCACAGACAAGTGACACCCTTTAGGCCCGGGCTCCAGCCCCAAAGCCCTTAAAACAGGCACACTGCTTCTTACACAACCACCCATTTTCCAGCAGGGTAAGAGATCTAAGGCACCCACTCCCAAGGAGGTAGGGTTAACCAAAGACCTTTCTCCCCAAAAGAGAGAAAGCTAAAGGAACCTTCTAGAACCACGCTTACCTATTTCTCCAAAGTCTGGCAACCCACTGGGGTGGCTAGCTGAAAAGACAGGGAGTGACTGGCAGGTAAATGCAGATACAGGAGAAAGACCAAACAAAATATAAACACTTGCAGACAGTAGGGACTGGAAAGCTCAACATCCCTAGAGGAGGAATAATCAAGAAGCAGAAATTGAGGTAGAGAAAGCATAGATCTGCAGAATGAAAGAAGTAAAAGCAGGGAGATGCATGTCTACAGGGTCCTAGGTACAGTTTTCTCTCCAGCAGTGATAGTACAGTAATGACGTCACCAAATCACCATTTCAAATTGTGTGATGCTAGCAGTGTAGGGAGAGTGCTTCTCATACTGCAGATATACAGGCTGCAGTGCTATTTTTTTCAGGAGAAAATCCAGATAAAAGGTAAATCTTCAGGGTACTGTTTAGAGACAGTGAACATTCCTACATGTTTCCTAAAACATAGCAAATCTTCACTTTTTCTGCATTCAGGTCTACTTTAATGTTTTGTGTGCTAGAATGTACTGCCAACACAGTACTGTGTTTTTTTTTTTATATTTAATATTAATAAAATTGCTTCTTCTAGTTTATGAGCGTATAACTAGTCTAGTTTATGAGCGCATAAACAGAGCTATTACTGACACACAACATGTTTACTTTGTTCTCGTGTGCATGGAGAAAGTTTGGTGTTACCATACATCCCGATAGAAAGTGCATTTTGCTGGAAATGGCATCAAAGATCTCACAAAGGAGCCAGATGCTTAATCTTGGTAAAGGTGTTCACTTGCCTATGAAATGCTCTGATCCTTCCTGTATACATTTTGTAATAAATCAACTTCTAAATTTTTTTGCAGTCACATGACCGTCAAGCTCCAGCACTCCAGCTTATTCGTCTTGCTCTCTGTGGCTGGTGGGCAGGAATTCTTGACAATTCTGGGAGCTATGATGCCGGCGGTATGATGTCACCGCTGTCTGATATCCCGAAGTGTTGACAAGGCTCAATAGTACCGAGACTAGCCAGAGCTTTGCGGCCATGTGACCACGTAGAAAACCTTAAAAACAAGTATTCAGAAAGCAATTTATTATAAAATGTATACAGAAAGGATTAGCGCAAACATTCACAGGTGAGTTATTGTGATGCCTTCTCTTCTACTTTAAATGTCAATACATGAGAAGAGAAGCTGCAGATGACATAAGGGGTTATAAACACAGCAAGCAGATTTTTACAGAAGGAAGTTGCAGCAGGTAAATGTGACATTTTCATGACAGAGCCAGTATGGAATTGTAATTATTGTTCTTTCCTGTTCAGACAGAGCTTACATAAAGCATTGGGACCATGGCTGTTTATGTAAGACTGAACATTCATCCTGTGCAGCTCCTGGGTGTCAATTATCTCAACACAGTTACTATCTATGTCTATACATTACAGCCTAGTAAAAAAAAAAGGGATATATAATTAAGTAGAAACCCGTTGTCTTCCCTGTCATTGTATGACATAAGTGTAGCTGGGAGTTTTTTTATAAAAAAGGTTACACTAGACCTTTAACAACTGGGGATGAGACTCTGGCTCAGGTCGAACGTGGATTAGAGGCGAACCAGATGTTTGCTGTTCACAGCCGAACTAATGCGGTTGTTCACACACCCGCATTGCTGGATGCTGTAATTGACCCAAAATTGACAAATATTTGGTTATTGATTGTATTGGGTCAATAATGTCACCCGTGATCCCCAGCATGTTTACATTACTGCAGCGCTGGGCATCTGTTGGGCTTGGGGTCATCGTGATTGCTGATGGATTTGCATCACTGGATGCAGTGATTGACATGGATTACATTGCTGGACATTGTGCTGATGTAGATTTACAAGGGGGACATTAGTAACATTTCTTTTTATTTTATTATTTTTGTATTGTTATTAAAGGAGTTTTTAATGGTGTTAGTGTATTTATTTACATTGAACTCTTTGTGGGAATGGGTAAAAGGTTCTAATGTACCCATGTACCCATTACTGTGAGAGAGGGCAGATTCTGGGTACCTCTTTATTATAAAGGGGGCTTCCAGATTTCACTAAAAGCCCCCCCCCCCCATCCCTGTATTACCCCCACCCCAATATTAACCCCATATTACCCCAATATCTTTCTTGGGACATTGGATGTGGGGAAGAGACCTTGTCCAACAAACTTATGGACAAGGCATCCCCTTGAAAGGTACTCCCCTGATGATGAAGGGTACAGGTCTGCTACAGTAAAAGGGGGTGGAAGGCGCATGCTTGCTGCCCTCTCTTTTCAGGCCAGCCAGGCTGGATAAGAATCTGGGTGGAATTTGAGAGGGAAATGACGTTTGTTCCCTTTTTTTCTTTTAGATGTGTACTGTCACTTTTAAAGGACCACACTGTGCTGTAGGGATGTCCCTGGTATCGGGGCCAATACCAGGCATTTTGACGAGTACTTGTACTCTTAAAAATGCCCCGATTCTTAAGGCAGATAGCGGCCTTTTAAATTTTTAAACCGCAGTGGCTGCTGAGTTCCCGCACTTGTGGGGACCTCGGCAGCCTGCTAGGGACCTAGCAGTAGCTGTCCCTGGCAGCGCCTGTCCGGTTCTGAATCTCCTGCTCCTCCTTCCCGGCGCAGGCACAGCCATGGAAAGCCCTGGACACCGGCACACTCCACAGCATAAGAACTGCCTACAGAGCCCTGCAGAGATCCACATGCTGCCTGGGTCAGACCACAGCCTTCTGCTTTGTTGAGATGTATTGTGCTCTGGTGGGATGTATTGTGCTCTGGGGACATGTTTTGACCTCTGCCAACATGTATTGTGCTCTGCCGACATGTATTGTGCTCTGCCGACATGTATTGTGCTCTGCTGACATGTATTCTGCTCTGCTGACATGTATTCTGCTCTGTGGACATCTGTATTCAGCTCCAGGGACATCTGTATTCAGCTCCAGGGACATCTGTATTTAGCTCTGGAGACATCTGTATTTAGCTATGGTGAGAAACTGCCCTAAAATCATCAGTCTGTGTTGTTTTAGAAAGAATGTCACATGTCCCTTTAAAGTGACATTAAAGGCAAAAAAAATTCCCCTCCCCCCCATGTTAATGTTAGCACTTACCTTAAATTATGTCTCTTTTTCCGATCTTCCTCTTCTTTCCTGATGTTTTCAGCATTCTCTCCAGCGGTGCGGCAGCTCTCCGATCAGGCCAGCGGTGTCTGCATGCGGGTGCACGCGTCCATAGACTTACCTTGCGTCCCTTGTCGTGTCCCGCCCGAAAATGAGATCTGCGCATGCGTCCGCCCAAAGATCCTTTGCGGCCGCTCGAAAAATGTATAATTTTCGCACGGGACCGCTCAAACTGCTGTTTGAGCGGGTTTAAAAAAAAAAAAACGTTTTGCATATATCTACTGCTTGCTAGCAGTAGATATATACAAAAAAAGGGAGGGTTTAAATATCCTTTAAGAAAAAGTATCGGTAATTGGTATCGGCAAGTACCTGAGGGAAAGTACTTGTACTTGGTCTTTAAAAAAATGGTATCGAGACATCCCTACTGTACTGCTCTGTAACATCATGTGCAGCTTTTGGAATCCCCAAACATGTCATTTAAAGTATTTGTGTATTTTCAATATTGTCCTTCAAGCCACATAAATGATCCCATCTTCACTGTTTGGTGATTTTTTATTTTGGCATTGGTACATGTCCCCATGGCAGTACCCACCTGCGCTTTTCTGCCAGCTGTACATGGCAGTCCCCCCTGCCTTTTTATAACAATAGCTTGCCTATTAGCCTTGAAAATGACCAGGAAAAAATGATTGGTCTGCTATAGACTTCAATGGGGTTCAGCACTAAGTTTGGAGTTTATGCACATTCCACTGAGTTCACTAAAACTGGCTTGAAGCAAGCAGAAGTGTCACAGACGTAACAAAGTTTTTGTTATGACTTGTCACTACATAGATGAAACATAGAACAGAACTGAGCTTGTAATGAGCTAATAATTACCTTTGGATGTCAGAAATGTTAGTACAATATGTATGATTGCAACAATTTCTGACATTCTCTGCTTGTATGAGGTACCAACGATTTAGTGGCAATCCTTTGTTGATGAATACCTGCTGGGTTATAATCATCTAATTGACTATGGCACTACCTTAAACATGGGCATGAAGATTGTCCACCATGTACCAAATAGCCAGTGTGCCCGTACAGCTCAGAATCCAACTGGATTTCTCCTTTAAAGGGAAAATCTAATAATTGTTTTAATTCTGAATGTTTATAAACTGATCTTTTACATTATTTACAATATTTGTATAAAATATTTATTTGGAAAGTAAACATTTATTATAGGATTCTTTCATGCTACTTTGCAGTTAAAATGTCTGCCTTTTCACTTGTCGACTGCCTCTTACTGACAAACCATATAGGTTTAAAAGGCACAAGAAAAGAAGTAAGGGGGTCTGCGCCACTTCTCACT
Source organism: Nanorana parkeri (assembly GCF_000935625.1). Taxonomy (NCBI): domain Eukaryota; kingdom Metazoa; phylum Chordata; class Amphibia; order Anura; family Dicroglossidae; genus Nanorana; species Nanorana parkeri. The sequence continues at coordinate 684,754 of NW_017306790.1, forward strand.
AATGCAAAGTCAGACCACTCACAGGGTAACCTTGGCTGCTTCCTAGGGCCCTGCTGATGTCCAAGGTATGATAATCCTACTTCAAGAAATAGCTGAAGGTCCACTGAAGTGTCGGTGTTGATGCATTTGCAGCTGTTAGCAGACTGAGTTAGGCTATTTCCTTTACTCAGTAACATATGCAAAGGGAGGTGTGTTAGTGGTAAGAGGTAAGAGCTAAGGGAACATCACAGAATACAATTTGTAGTTAACCCTAATCAGTTTTTTAACCATAAATGTGTCTATAAACAGTTTAAGTTTGTATTAGTTTTTCTAGCAACAAATTAAAGCTCTTTGGGGGGGGGTCAAAATGTTGTGGACACCTGATCCACCTATATGAGCTTGTTGTATGACAGCCTATTGCAGAACCGTGGGCAATTAATAGGGAGTCCCCCCATTTGCTACTTTAACTACCTCCACTTTTCTAGGAAAACTTTCCACGAGATTTGGGAGTGTGATTTGGGGAATTTGTGTCCATTCAGATAAAATATGTGAGGTCAAGTTCTGACCTGGCTTGCAATCAGAGTTATGAGTTCATCCCAAAGATGTTTAGGTCTCTGTGCAGGCCACTCGAGTTCCTCTACACCAACTCGTCAAGCCATGTCTTTATGGACCAGGCTTTTTCCAACCAAATGAAATAGTTTGGATGGGTGTCCACATACATTTGGTCATATAGGGGTAGGCAAAGTGTGTCTTTCCTGAATAAATGTTGTACGAGGACTGAGCTATTCTGCTATGTTTATGTATTTCTAACTTCTATGTTTTCAGTTGCCCCTTTATGTTTTCTGTATCGTGAGCCCGCAAGACTGTATCAAGTGTTCCGGGAGATGTATGTGCGCTTCTTCTTCCGCCTCCACTCCATCTCATCCCACATATCTGTGAGTTACTGTAATACTACGCTGGGTTCATGGTCAGGGAACACTGTTCAAAACTCTAGGGTGGATAAAAAGTAAGGCTAGGATTCTTGTTTAGAACAAACTGTACAGCATAAATTATGGCTTATTTGAAGCCCAATCCTTATTCATGCCAGCCTCTGCCTAGTAAAAGGGCTATAAAGTCCTAGATGTTTAAATATGGAAATATGGCTGACTTCAGGTATAGGTGAACAATGAGGCTTCTGGGGCTGTGGTGTCATTGGCACTGGAGCTAAATTCAAGCAGCAGTACAGCATCGGAACAGCACTAGGCTGGCTGTCACTGAAGTCGGCCCTGAATATACAAAGCCAGACTTTTTATACCCCTCTCCAGTTTGGAAGGATATTGACAAGGAACAAGCTGTGCCCACTTTCAGCCAACTTTCAATAGGTGTATTATGAATCACCATATCAATTGAATGAATCATAGCCAGCAGTAATAAAAGTCTATCCTTAGGAAATAATGATACTTCCATTAAAAACGAATTGGATCCTGGTATAACCCACCAGCCTCATATGCGTCTCAGTGATCCTGTGGTGCTCTAACTCTTATTAATGAATTCATTTTATATTATGGATAATTCAGCAGGAAAAACAAGACTGACCACTGATGTTCCTCACAGCGGAAGCTGGTGAATAATTTGCACAATATCAATTTTGGATGGGTTGACCCTTTAATAAGCAAATTCAATTTAAGTAGTTGAGAATGCCATGATTATATTTTAAAAGCCTTTAATATATTAGAATTTTCTGATTCCAAACTAATAAAACTATTTGTCAAACAAAAAAACAAACATCTAGGGCCCTTTCCCACTATGTATTGTAACATGTTTTATTTTGTTAGGGCAGCATATGCACTTATGTTGCGCTTTACTCTAGATGTGTTGGCAACTACTGTGCAAGTGTGTTGAGGTGCCATTCTTTATTAATGGCAATCATGTTGTGCAGTAAAATGCTTTTTTTCCAACAGGGTACTGCAAAGCATCAATGTGAATGGGTCCTTATTGCAGAATAATCTTAGATAAAAAATTATCAGCATAATCAGGTTTATTTTTCTCTATATAGCACTGTTAATATGGTCTGTTATGGGCTTCATATTTCCTTTTTGTTGCCAGGGGAATAAGGTTTGTGTAATTATGGCTTGATAAGTATGAAGAAGTGTTTTCTCATGTAGTTAACTTACAGCATTATCAGGCAGGTTGTAGAATGTTCCCTGCGAGTTGAGCGTTTGTGTTTTTCTAGGCTACATTACACAATGCAGAGATAACCTTATTCATTTATGTTTTGTAGGGAATAATGTCACTGTGTCTTCTGTTTGAGACCCTTCTTCAGACGCATCTCCCACAGCTTTTCTATCATCTCCGAGAGATCGGCGCACAACCGTATGTTTTTTCTGTTTTCTTTTTTTGGGAGGGGGTGTCTTCCGGCAGTGTATTATCACTTATGGCAATCACTGTATTCTAGTGTGAAAATGTATAATAAACTCGGAGGTGCCTGTATTCCTTTTATATTTAAATCACTGAGAAAGTAACGTATACTACACTAGTCTAGGAGGAATGCATATTAGAGTGTTGTTAGGGTAAAGAAGGTGTGTCTCAGGTATGTGATAAGATCATCCATGGGTACTTTATTTTTGGGATGACAAGTACCGTAAGGGTTCAATATCATTAAATTCATGTTTAGCATAAGTTACATTAGATGTTTTCAGACTTATAAATACTGCAGATTGTGAAGATGAGCCCTTTAAACTGGAAAATTCCACAGGAATGGTAAGTACATTTTGGAACTGGGAGAAATTAGCATGGCCAAGTAAGAAATGCTTTTTAGCAGGTTGAACTCTTCCTTAAGCCGCTAAAACCTCCTAAATGTATAATTCTGTACCAACTGACGGTAAAACGGTAAAGGATACAGATGTAAAGCTTTTACTTTGTGTTTCTTGAGGGCACTTATGGGGCCTCTATTTTTATTTGTGTGTTGTTTCAGTTTACGCATCTCATTCAAGTGGATGGTTCGAGCATTTTCTGGCTATTTGGCTACCGATCAGCTGCTGCTTTTGTGGGACAGAATCCTTGGCTATAATTCATTGGAAATTCTTGCTGGTAGGATTATCTCTTGTTTACATGGTTTACTATTTGTATTATTAATGCTTGTTAACTAAATCCATAGCAAGCCACACATTGCTCTGTTGCTAACATAAATATTATGTAAACGAGAGAGTTTGACTCCAAGTTCAGCAAATCTTTTGTGCTTTGTTTAAATAAATGAAGAATTAGAGAACAAGAAATGTAATTGTAGTCTGTGTAATGTATGAAGGCAGATGTTAAAGCGCGTGATGGGAAGCATGGTGGCTCAGCAGTCAGTACTGCTGCCTTTGGGTGCCTGAGTCTTGTTTTTGCTTTAATGGCTGTGAGTGGGTTTGCAAACATGTTTCCTCTGTAGACTGCCATCTACACAATCCAGTGTTATGGGTTAAACAAAAAGCCACTTCTACCACGAAGGCTGGCGATACACTGTTAGAACTTCCGATTGCTGTGAATCTGCTGAACTGTTCTAACTGTATATAGTCAGGCTTTCAAACTCACTCACAACCCCACTGATAAAATCAAAATCTTACAATGGGCATCTGTGCCGGCTTAGCAAAAGTCCCTTGCTGCCCTACAGTTTTGTTTTATAGTTTCAGGTGCCTAGACAGCAAAATGCCTTCACCTGAGTTCTTAGCTCTATCCATCTAGCAATCCAATATGCAGGAGCCTTATCCTTATGGAAGGTTTACCTGTTATAAAGAACACAGCACAACAGTAATACTCTGTTTTTGGGACGGCCTAGCAGAGAACTGTGGTGGAGTATCCTACCAGTGTCCACCCTTTACTGATGTATGAATTTATGGTGGTCTTTAATAGCCAGTTAGAACGTCCCTATTTGTATAACTCTTTACGTGATATTAAAGCCTAATTTTTTTTTACATTTCTCCTTCAAGGAGACCCTCCTCTGCTGGAGTCTGTTGCTTTTTTTTTTTTTACTTTTTCATTCCTTGTTTACTAGTGGATCCCCGCAGCGATCTTACCCCCGCCCCCTGCACGGGTGCCACCATCGTTCTAATGGAGGCACCCATGCGCGCTCGTGCCCGCTCGTTTCCACAGTGGCTGTGTGCGTCCATAGACACACACAGCCCTGTGGCAGGCCAAGCACCTTCCCTCTTTGATGGCAGGAGGAGCCTATGGCTTCTCTGCCATCAGTATCCTCCCCCCGCAACCCGGAAGTTCGGGGAGCAGAGGATTGCTTCGGGACCGGCTGCGGGGATGAGCGCAGCTGACAGGTAAGTGTGGAGGGGACTGGGGTAGAAAAAAGGTGCTGGGCCGTTTATACCCTAATGCAGAAAATGCATTAAGGTAAAAAACGCCCAGATCTTAATGCTACTTTAAGGGCTTAGGGCAGGGTTTAGATGTGTACTTTGACAAGACTGTAAAACACTGCAGAATATACTGACAGTGGATTTGAGGCCATCACCAAGTCCCAATTTGGATCTCATTCAGCTATGTGCCGCAATTCCAAAATTCTGTAACTATAAGGAAATTGCACCAAAATAATTCAAGCTGTTTTGATCTTCTACCAAGCAGGAAGCAGAGGCTGCATGTGGAATAAGCACATTTGACTGTCTCATGTAGAAATATAATTACAATATTAAAACAAAGCTTTTAATTTATTAACGCACAAAACCACAAATGTTGATCTCCCCTCACTTTATGACTTACTGACACTAGTGTGGTATGTAAATGATCATTTTCCCATAGTGCGGCTTTTAGGATTCCGCCAAGTACCAGAAGCTGTCACATCCTAGCACTAGTACTGCTAGTTCTCAAACATACATGTCAGTGTAAGGGCCTGTTCATACCAGCAGATGTACATTATGCTTTGAATAACACGCGTACGCTGGTGTTCATTGTGCATGGGCAGTGCAATGCATTGGTTCAACTCATTGCACTGTTTACCTCTTCTTCTTTAACTCTTAAAACATCACAAAATCATTTATCATTCATTTCTTTGCACTGCAGTGCATTGTGATGAGGTGTAGTGCTGTGCTGTGTGAAAATGTAACCTGTCCTTTTTTTCTTGTCTTGGTGTGAACTGCAACAATAGGACATAAGGCAAATTGCCTCGTCTTTGCATTGGGACTGCGTTGGGCAATGCTGTCCAATGCATATTGTATACATGGGCTCTAAGGGGTGCTGCAAAGGTCTACTTATTCTCAGTACTAGCCCCATTAGGGAGTCAGGCAATAGCAGCAACCAGTGCAGGAATGGGAATCTCATCTGTGACAGCCATCTTGACAGGCTCCCTTTATACTAAAAGTGGGATTCTAATTTTTTTAACATATGTGAGGCGCCATTTCATTAAAAATAGTGCAGTATCAGTCTGCTTTATTAATGTTTGGTCCTTACATATCTCATTCACGTATAAGTTTGCTAGTTGGCAGTGTGAGTCATGCGTGTGGTGTCAGCTGGAGGACATGTATGAATGATCACTCCAGATGGTAGCTGGTATCTGCTGGATGGCATTTTATCAGCAGGCTACTTTCTCGTAGTGTACTACAAACCTTGCATGTTTTTAGAAGTCACTTTCTCCCTTCCATTTCCTCCATTGCTGGATTCCCAGCTGTTCACTGATATGCTTTACATTCCACTGATCCAAACAATAGTCTGTTTTGTGATATTTATGACTATACTATATAAAGTGAGCTATTTTATTCATCTTTACCTAGGGCACAGAATACAACTGAGTTACCAGTTTTTAATATGTGTCAATGTAACATTGTATATCATCTGTAGGTGGTTAATCGGTGGCTGGATTTTTGCTATAGTGATCACTAATGATTCCTACACTTGCAGTTGCTTCCAGTAGCGAAAATTTGCCTTCACACTTTGCTGTTAGCAAAATTTGCTACTAATATTATCAGGAATGCACCGATACCGTTTTTTTGGCATCGAGTACCAACATTTTTTTTTCCGGTACTCGCCATTACTGAGTACCGGTGCATTGTTCCCCGATTATCAGGAAGTCGGGCGGTGTATTATGACCCGTCGCCCCAGCTTCCTGATAGTCTTGTGAAGCCGGCGTTCTAGTGAAAGAACACCGGCTTCAGAGGCTGCCTGGCTTCCTGACCAATAAGGAACAAGCGAAGCCGGCGTTCTAGTGAAAGAACACCGGCTTCAGAGGCTGCCTGGCTTCCTGACCAATAAGGAACAAGTGAAGTTGGCTTCCTAGCCAATCAGGAAGCCGGGTGGAACGTCATGACCCGCCTCCCGGCTTCTTGATTGGTAGGAAGCCGGCTTCACTTGTTCCTAGACCAATCAGGAAGCCGGGAGGCGGATCATTATGTGCCGCCCAGCTTCCTGATTGGTTAGGAAGCCAGGCCGCCTAGCAACAAGTGAAGCCAGTTTCCTAGCCAAGGTCATAACCCACCGCCCGACGTGCTGATTGGAAAGGAAGGCGGCTCCAAGCTCCCACGGCACTGCCGGAACGTCCGGGTTTAGTGGTAAGTATTGGAGCATTTGGTCGAGTATGAGTACTCGCCCAAATACTCGGTATAGGCAACAATGGAGTGTAGCGTGTAGTACCAAATAATAACTAGCAATGCACCGATACTAGTATATGTGCCGATACCGAGTATTTGGGCAAGCACTAGCAAATAACATATAGAGAGACTAACATAGCACTACAGTGCCATCTACAGCTAAAAAGACGTAACAGTATATCAGTACATTGGAATTTCAGAATACAATCAGTACATATCAGTCATATGCTGTTGCATTTCCAACATACACTATATGCCCAGGAACAGTAAATGGAGAAGTCATCAAATGGCCTCAGATACAGCAATATGGGACTGGTGATTAGATGTCCTATTCTGTTCAGGTCTTCCTTTTGTATAGCAGAGCAACAAAGTCAGGCTAAAAGCAGATGTAAGCCAGGGAGTGCTCTGGAAGAACGTCCTTACCCATAGAACATGAAATACGGCCGGCCGGGAGCTTTACATTCAAGCGATCGGGCGTCTCTACAGACGCTCGATCGCTTGTATTAGCAGCTGTCACTGCTGTTGCCGGTCCCGAGATCCGCTGTGACCGGTACGGCTCTGTGACAGGAGATCAAAGGGAGTTCAGTAGTATACAAACTCCCTTTGATCTCCTCTCAGTCCCCGAATGCAGGAAGTGATGTGTATTACATCACTTCCTGCATTCAGTGTCACTCTCCAGCTACAGAAGCTGATGAAGCAGATCTCTGCTTCATCAGCTTCTCTGGGGGTCCCTAATTGACATTAGGGGTCTTGGAGACCCCTGATGTCTCCATAAAGAGGACCTGTCATGTAAATTGGCTATCACATAGGGGGCTTCTTAGCCCCCCATGTAATAGCAATAAAGTTGTGTGTAAAAAAAAAAATATAAAAAATAAAGAAGCATTAAAAAAATTAAAAAAGAAAACCTTTTTTTTAAAAAGTCCCCGCCCCCCACATACACACGCAGATATGTGTCGGGTGTGCCTACGTGCGAAAACGACGATTGCGCCTATTGTGCCGCACATGTTACATATCGCCGCAAACGTCTGAGTGAGAGCAATAATTTTAGAGCCATTAATCACTGATAACACTTAACTAATGAACAGTAAAAGCGTTTTAATCGTCGCCTATGGGCGTTTTTTTGCGATTTTGCGGACGCAATTTTAAGGCTTGACATGTTTGGTGTCTATTTACCCGACGTGACCCGTCTTTTATATTTTACTTAAAATATGGGTAATAATAAATGTTTTATAACATAACGTAGGGAAACTTTGTTGTTTTTTTTTTACATTTATGCTACTTTTTTCATTGTATAGTAAAAAAAAATCTTAGGTCATATAGTGAACTTAAAAGTTATATAAACCTTAACAATGAAGATCTCTTATTTGCTCCCTAATGATCCGCTGAATAAACCATTTAAAGTGTTTTGTTGTATTGGTATAGAGATGAGGAGAAAGGGAGGTACTCCGAAGTCTGGACACACTATCAGTCCTATGGTGACAAAACTGCAAAAGTACAGTGGGTGAGCATTGTCACTTTAGGACAATGCGTAGGCTGCAAGTATGGTAAGCTACAATATATTACAGTTTTGGTTTTAGATACATTTTAATTCTGTTCTTCATTAAAGAATTCCACCAAAACCTGAAGATTTAGCACAGGGTGGGTTACAGTAGCACACCAAGTTATTGCTAATAGTGCTAGTTTCTAACAAAGTGAAGAAGTAGGTAGAAGAGACAACCTCATGCTCTGGTTGTCTTCCGTAATGGAATGAGGGGTCGGGATTGTCACTCCAGCATTCTCCTTGAGTTAGTAATTTGACTAAATGGCAGCAGCTGAGAGGATGAAGTAGGATTTTCACTGCCAGTGGATCTGTTGTGAGCATCAACTATGGTAAGTATGTCATTTATTCCTTCTCTTGGTATTGCACATAATTTGACTATTGAACTACAACTTCCTCCCTCCTCACAGAGACCTCAGTCAGCCTATGACATGTGAGACCAGTAATTCTACAACTGTGATGGACCATCACTATGCTGTATTTGTTTAGATGCACAGGATGTTCATGCTGCTGGCTGCGGCCATGGGTAGTATTGTATGGATACATGTATGTCACAGCTCGGTCAGAAATGATGAATTATTTCTAATGATAATTAGTAGGTCAGCAGTTGAAATGTTCCACATTCTCTTGCAGTGCTGGCAGCTGCTGTGTTTGCTTTCCGAGCAATGAACCTGATGGAGGTGACATCACTGGCTGCTGCTGAAGTAAGTATAAGTTACACTCTTTAGAGATGGAAATAGTTCCTGACACATTGCCAAGTGCAGTCATTTGAGTCCCCTGTGTTCCTCCCAAGTAATGCATGCCTCCGCGACTCGATTTTTAGTCTGGTTACAAACCGAAGTGAAATTCTAACAAAATGCAATCGTTTACACCTGTTGACAAGTGCTGTAGAATGCATAGCACCAGGAGACTTTCCTCCGCTCTTTAACTTTCATGCCATTTCATTAACACTGCCCACACTAATGAGGTCAAGTACATGGAGCTCACCAAGAATATGTCCGGACCAAGATGTTTTACATATAGAATTACCCAAACTGTACAGTTTGTGCCGTGCTCATTAAAACTAGCATGAGAAAGCTTTGGGTGACTTTACTATCACAGACAATATGACCGTTCATGTTTAAAAAGGAAAACTCTATTTAGGAGAAATAAATAATGAATTGCACTCACCTCCATGATCCTTTTTGTGAGAGAGAAAGCTATGAAACCACTGCTATCAACGCAGATGTAACTCACCCTCAGTTCCTCCATCTTGCTTTTATTGGAGTGGTCTCTGCAATAGAAGCCCATTGGATGCGTTGTATGAAGTGTATCTATGGGCAAAGAATAACACACGGTCTGTCAATGGTATTAACATAACAATTTTTGTTTTTCTGGGCCCGCCATAACAGTTTTCTTATCTGCTGATCCTGCCAGTAGGACCATTATTTTTACACTTCCCATAATAGTGTAACAAAGAGCTTTCCGCGCCAGTTCACACCATATGCAGTTGTGATGCAGTCCGTTTATTTGACTGCTGCAGTCAAAATACATCAGAATGCTTTCCTATGGTCTTTCTTGTGCTTTATTCACACTGCAATGGTGTGAATAAAGCACAAGAAAGCCCATAGGAAAGCATTGTGATGTATTTTGACTGCAGCAGTCAAATAAACGGACTGCATCACAACTCCATATGGTGTGAACTGGCCCTTAGCAACCTGGGACGCTCTGGCCAAAAAGGCCAGCCGCCCACGTGATTCAATGAGATGCTACCTGAGGCAACCACCTCAGGCTGCCTCATTATAGGGACAACCCTGACTGGCAGGATGAACAGGTAATAAAACTATGTTATGGGGAGACTCAGGAGAACAAAAACGGCTTGTGTTAATGCTATTGACAAACTATTGTTCGAGTAACAGTACATCTACACTGACAGCTGTGGTTCAGTGCTAAAATAAAGGTAATCAGCTTTATATTTATATAGATAGACAGACACTGGTATATACCTATTTCCTGAGAATCTTCCATCTCTCCTGTGCTGAGTGCTAATGATAACACATTTCTATGACGCTAGGTCAGTGGACCTTTCATTCAGGCAGATTACTTTGTAAATTGATTTGACTTCTATATTTTTAGGAATCTTAAACAACAAGTGTTTCCTTAAAGACCACCCTGATCGTCTAATAAGACATGCATTGATGAGTCACATTGCTAGACTGGAGAGTGAGCTCTTGGATGAACATTGCTTACGACGTAGGCAAAGGATTCATAATGTGCTTGTATTTTTAGCCCATGGTTGAAATTTTAAACCTGTTAAACACTCATGATACCATCTGTATCTGATGCACGTCTAAAGGCCAGCATAAGACTTCCTTCTGAGGGTGAAATCGCCAGCTTTGAAATACCTGTGTGTTGTGGAGTCACAGGAATATCAGAGAATCATGGGACGAGCAGTCAAGTGTGTCAGCCACATGGAACACAATGGGCGGACACTGACCAAGGCTGACAATCTTTTATTTTTACACACACACATCACAATGACAATATTAGACCGGTCACGATGATGATACAGGTGAAACTCGAATAATTAGAATATCGTGCAAAAGTTCATTTATTTCACTAATGCAACTTAAAAGATGAAACTAATATATGAGATAGACTCATTACATGCAAAGCAAGATAATTCAAGCCGTGATTTGTCATAATTGTGATGATTATGGCTTACAGCTCATGAAAACCCCAAATCCACAATCTCAGAAAATTAGAATATTGTGAAAAGGTGCAATATTCTAGGCTCAAAGTGTCCCACTCTAATCAGCTAATTAAGCCATAACACCTGCAAAGGGTTCCTGAGCCTTTAATTGGTCTTTCAGTCTGGCTCAGTAGGAATCACAATCGTGGGAAAGACTGCTGACCTGACAGTTGTGCCGAAAACCATAATTGACACCCTCCAGGGAAAGCCTGAAAAGGTAATTGCAAAGGAAGTTGGATGTTCCCAAAGTGCTGTATCAAAGAGTTATCTAGTTTGGTGCAATGATGCTGTATTAGTGAGAGTTTACTAATGATATTATGTACTGACGTGTAACCATCATGAGTTATAGTAACTATGACCAGACAGGTTAGTGTCATACTGTAGAGTGCTGCACCACAAAACGGAGTCAGAGTGCTACTCAATGTTTGGGGGCAAGTAAAATATATTCAGTATATCTAAAGCCAAATGTTTTTTTTGTTTGTTTTAGACACAGAAGTGAAGGGTAAAAACCTGTCAAGTTTTTCATTTGCTGTCCTATAAGAAAGTCAGAGGATATGACTGTCAACTATTGTATTCTGACAGCATCACAACACCTAAACAGTGACTATTTGTCTGACAATTTTGCACCCAGCTTCTTTGATTTTGTAATTGAAGTTGGTGCCGACATGGCCATCCACTTAGTTACATACTTACATAGTTCGTCAGGTTGAAAAAAGACACATGTCCATCTAGTTCAACCTATAGACATATGCCCCTAATTACCCCCTGTTGATCCAGAGGAAGGCAAAAAAAAACCTATAAAGCACGGTTTAATTGGCTCCAACAGGGGGAAAAAATTCCTTCCTGATCCCATAAGGCAATCGGATATTCCCTGGTCAAATTCCTGCTGAATCGGCCAACATTTGAGCCGTGTATGGCAAGCCTTAATCAGGTATCACTCGTGGAAGTTTTCTCCTCTATTCCTGTTTTGGTGGCAACTGTAAAAGTTTGGATTACCCATCACTTTTTTTTTCTTTACTGTAATGATGGTCACCGGGACAAACAAGGCGAATCTCTCCAGCAGGTACACAGACAGCAATACAAATATAATGGGGTTGTAACACTTCCAACCTCTATGTATTAGTACAAGTTTATATTAAATTCAAAAGGATTTTAAACTATTTCAAATCAGTTACAATGGATGCGGTTCCTTAATTACATAGTTAGTCAGGTTGAAAAAAGACACAAGTCCATCAAGTTCAACCCATAGAGATATGAAAAAAAAGAAAAGCCTAAACAAACCCGCTATGCCCACAGCTACCCCCTGTTGATCCTGAGGAAGGCAAGCATGGTTCAATTTGCTCCAACAGGGGAAAAAATTCCTTCCTGATCTCATAAGGCAATCGGATATTCCCTGGATCAACAATCTCTGATGCTTAATATACCTCTGATAACTCAATATCCAGTAATTCTCTGTGCATTCAAGAATAGATCCAGATGTTTTTTTAAACAATTAACCGAGCTAGCTAGAACTAGCTCCTGGGGGAGTCTATTCCACATTTTCACAGCTCTAACTGTGAAGAATCCTTTCTGTATGGAAGGGTGAAACCTCTTTTCCTCCAGATGCAAAGACTGCCCCCTTGTCCTTTGCAGTGACTTAACGTGAATAATTTGGCACCAATCTCACAATATGGATCATTTATGTATTTATGCATGGTGATCATGTCCCCCCTTAATCGCCTCAAATTCACAAATTCAGGTCAGTTAATCTTTCCTCATAGCTGAGCTCCTCCATGCCTCTTATGAGTTTAGTTGCCCTTCGCTGCACTTTCTCCAGTTCCACAATACCCTTGCATAACTTTACATCAACAATTTTATCAACATTAAACCTCATTTGCCAAATAGATGCCCAATCACACAGTGCATTCAGATCTGCTTGTAAGTTGGAGACATCTGTAAGGACTGTATTCCACTACATAACTTGGTGTCATCTGGAAACACAGAAATAGTACTTTTAATCCCCAATTCTGTCATTTATAAATAGGTTAAACAGTAAGGGGCCCAACACTGAACCTTGGGGGACACTACTAACAACCTCAGATAATCGGCAGGTGTATGGGCACCTTTACTCAATGGGCAGCTGGATGTAAGTACGCATGTGTCTGTTTACATGATGGATCTGAGGTAATTGGATGTAAAGGGACACGTCTGCTTGCATCCAGCTGTCCATGGGTCACAAGAGGGAGGAAACATGGGTCACAAGAGGGAGGAAAAATTGAACGGACCTGGATGTCACAAAAGTGACATCTGTTCTGTACTGCTCCAATCAGAACAGATCCCCTGCTGATCAGAACTAATGTTGCCCATGTGAAAGGGGCCTAAAGGCTTCTTTTCCGTAAGAACCAATGTCTATTCTTCTCTGTTGTTTACCATAGTTGTTTTTATTCTCTTTTTCTTTAGGCTGTACTTGCCGACATCTCGACCCTGAAAGTTATGCCTCTTCTTCAGATTTTCCTGTTTGCCACTGTCACATAATCACTCCCACAGTCCACATTATTAGAATTCACATCTTTTACTTGGAATCAAACCATAAACAATGCAGTTATTTATAGTCAACCACAACGGGGTTTTCATTGAAATGTGTTCAAAATAAATCACATCAGAATATTCATTAAAACAATGGAAATTATGGCTTGTCTATACCTATTGTAACCAATTACATTCATGTTTACAGCAGATGAGCGATATGTAAATTGTGATTGGTTGCTATAGGTTACTGCACTGTACTCATGTCTCCCTGTTTTTAAACATAAAATAATCATGTCATAAACATGTCAAATCTGCTATAAAACTGCTAGAAATGGACCACATGGCATGCTTTGCACATTGTTTAAGTCCCATGTAAATAAAGCTTGTAAAGAACCATATCAAATAATAAATATAGCTTTGTTAACATGTTGACAGATTTGTTTTGTATATTCATAGTGGATGTTATGCACATAAAGAACATTTATTACAATAAATATGTAGGATGCCATCCTAGTTTCTGGCTGTTATTCTGTCCCTCTGATTTTGTCTTCATGAATACGTTATATAGCAAGTGATGTCAGAGTGAAAGGACCTTAGGTTGGGCACATAATGGGGAGGGTTATTACCCATGTGCTGGGGACTGGGTGCTGAGGAGTAAATGTAGATGTGCTTGGTACTGGCAGCTGAGAGATTAATGCACAAAATAATGCAGACAGGGTAACGCATATACATAGGATACCACGTGAGAAGAACTAGAGAACTCTGTCCTGGAGGGCCATCTTACTGCTGGTATGGATTCTGGGTCCTAACACACACAAACACATTCCTACACAATAAGAAGTGATAAACTTACATTCGGAACCTCCAGACTATATAGGTCCAGTGTTGAATGTCTAAGGGAAGGACAAGGATAGTGTTTAATATGCAGTTTGTGAAGTGGGAGACTTTAGCCTTTAATGTCACTTTAAGATACTACAGAGACTACAGCAGTGTAAACTAGGGTAGCAGAAGGACAGTGTAATTAGGAATAAAAGGCCTAACTGGTGTATGCCTAACTTTTATTTTATCTATGGGGATAAATGGGTTGAATGTGAATGATATAATGTGAGGTGGTTTAGGTGCACACTGTTTTTGCACTTAGTTTTTTTTTTTTAACCTTTCAAATGATTCAGTGGTGTGCTGTGGACAAAAGGCAGCTTCAAAAACAGATGGACAAGTGAATGATTCATTTTAACCCCCCAAAACTTAAAAAAGGCCCTACAAACATAAAAAAAACAGAAATGAAAATACCATCTCTGAAACAAAAGGCAACTTTCTTTTTAAAGGGGGCACTTGCTGCAAAAAAAAAAAAAAGTTTTCTAAGAACAGACCAGTTAAAAGGGACCAGAAACCTCAAATCAACCATAAAATAAAATGGAAGACAAAAAAAGTCCCTAATAATAATAATAACTAAAATAATAACTAAAAATAACACAAAAAGGCAGCAAACGGAGTTGATTGTCCAAAAAGCTAGAATCTCATATGCTCCTCAGCTCCATCTAGTGGTGAGAATGCCATTCAAAAGGCATTTGTCTAGCATATGTCAGGATGAATGATTTATAAATCATTGTCTATGACTGCTCTGTGTCCCCTCTTTTAGTGAGAGGGCTGGCTGATCCAAAATCCCCTTTATTGGCCCTTCTAAGTCTGCTGGCCAAAGTTCAAATACCATGCTGTGCATTATAGTTTTTCTCCTGGGTGAAGCGCCACAAACATTTATTGGGATCACAAATGTTGAACTTGCAGGATTCACCGTGAACTCATGGTAGCGATGAACCTAAACCTCGTGCCTACTGTCAAGGGATATTACATGCTGGATTTCATCTCTCTCTGGCTTTGCAGTGGCAAAACATTTTCACCAGGTTTTTCAATTCTGTCCAGCAGTTGCAGCCGTCGGCCCCAACAGATGATGATGATGTGTTTATCTTCTCCAATAGACTCTTTCTAATATAGAATAGACAAATAACTGGGGAGTCAAGCCCCTAGAAATGTACACCTTTTGTTATATCTTTGTGTAAATGGGTAGAGGGAAACACCAGATTCTCTGCCTTTGCTGTCTGTGTCCATATACTTGCAATAAGGTAAGTATAGATAAATTAATCCATTATGTGGACTGAAACTCACAGGGAAACTGACCAATTCACTATGACTGTTTGCTTTGCAAGAGAAACAATGAACTCTGTAAAATGCTGAATGTGGTGACCAGCCTGATAAGCTGATAAAAAGTGGTGCAAAGAACAACTTTCCAATTCACTAATAGTCATATACACTGAGTGGCCAGATTATTATGACCACCTGACGTTTGTAGGCAAATTAGCTATAATTTTGCGCTGAAGTTGCTAGAGGGCCAGACCATCATAAATAGGGAAGCAGGTTGTTTACCACGACAGTGGAAGTGATTTCTGAAGATATGGGTGAGCAACACGATTTAACAGCCTTTGAAGGTGGGATGATTGTTGGCGCTCGGAGCCATGGAGCAAGTATCAGCAAAACAACAGAATTCATTAAATGTTCAAGGGCTGCTGTTGTTAAAGAGTTTAAAGACTGGACTGTCAGCCAAAAATCTGGGTCTGAACGTGCGAATTGTGGCCGTCAGCGACTAGTCAATGTTAGGGCAGAACGGAGAGTGGCAAGACTGGTACAAGACAACAGAAGGGCAACAGTGCATCAAATTACTGCAGATCTTAATCAGGGATCCTCTCAAATGATCTCTGAACGCACTGTTCGCCGTACACTGCATCGTATGGGATATGGAAGCCGAAGGCCTGTTCGAACACCTTTGCTGTCTGCAGTTAACAAGATAAAACGTCTCCAATTCGCACAGGAACACAAGGATTGGACAGTCGAGCATTGGAAAAAAGTAATGTGGTCCGATGAATCATGTTTCCAGTTGCATCATGCAGATGGCAGAGTGAGAATTTGGCGGGAACAGCATGAAAGCATGCACCCCACATGCATGAGTACAACCCTTCAAGCTGGTGGGGGCAGTGTTATGGTTTGGGGCATGTTTTCCTGGCATGATTTGGGCCCTTTAATTCGTGTGGAACAACGTCTGAATAGCACAACATACCAAAGTATCGTTGCTGATCAAGTTCATCCTATCATGTTGATGGCGTATCCCAATGGAGATGGCTTCTTCCAACAAGACAATGCGCCATGCCACGGTGCTCGTATTGTGCAGGAGTGGTTTCAAGAACATGTGGGAGACTTTACCTTGCTTAGGTGGCCCCCACAATCACCAGATCTCAATCTAATTGAGCATTTGTGGGACGAAGTTGAAAGAGCCATAAGGCAGCTGGTTCCACAACCATCAAATCTCACAGAACTGGACAGTGCTATTCATCAAGCATGGTGTCAGATTCCTCGCATCACCTTTCAACATCTCGTGGAGTCAATGCCAAGAAGAATCGCCGCAGTATTGAAGGCAAAAGGTGGCCCAACGAAGTACTGATGGGGTGGTCATAATAATCTGGCCACTCAGTGTATTATCTTGGCAAAGCAAATCACTGGGTCTACACTGCCAAATCCCAGCAGAGTAAGATTTATATTATTTACTTATCTCTATAGATAGGTGTAGCAGTAAAACACAACCACTTGGTTGCCTTACTAAGACTAGCTAATAACACTTACATAAAGTTGCCTATATTACAGTGATACTCACTAGGACTGATAACCACCTAGCTTTGAATCCCCATGTCCAGCATTTCCCAGGCTGTCCTGTGAAGATGATGTTTAGTACTTTCTATAATCTTAGTGTACATGATTTTATTTTTGACTTTTATGTTATTCCTGTTTTCTGTTCATGTCACTCATGTCATGTCTTTGTGCCTTCCCTGAAATTCATTATCTATGCCAGGAGATTTACATTGTTTTTCAAAGCATTTCCTTATCCTAATATATCCACATAGGTCATACCAGAGGTTATTAGAAGATATAGTTTCAAACACAGGATATTAGACTTGCATTTCTCTGAAGAGACACTGTGTAATGAAGGTGGCCAAACAACACTACAGAAAACATCAAAAGGATGCTGAAACTCTTAAAGGATCATTAACTGTCCAAACATCTGAAGATTCTCGGGCGGCTGCAAAGGATCATGGGGTGGGCACACGCGCAGTTCAAATCTTCAGCTGGGAGAAAAGGAGAGACACAGGGTAAGTCAATGCAGCAGCGTGCACCAGCACAGACTTCGTGGGACAGGAAGAGACAGGAGTCAGCGCTGGATCAGAGACCGCCACCAGTGCTGGAGGGACTCCTGAAAACTGGAAAGAAGAAGATGGCATAATTTAAGGTAAGTCCTTAAAGCAGCATTGGGGGGGGGGGGTTTCTTTACTTTAATGTCATTTTAATTAACAAAAAAGCATAAAAAGCTAGACTACCTGTTTATTTACAGTTTATGTAAACTCCAATATTTTTTTACGTTTTGGATTTAAATTTAGTGGGAATGGGATAGAACTTCTCTTAGGTTTTTATTAACTATCTTTTTTGTTCTGGTCACAACTGTCCAAATCTTTTGAGTTGTCAATAGAACAGGAATAGAAGGGAAATCTTCTTTACTGGTTCCCACAAGATCTGTCTAAGAGGGCATATTCCTCATTTTGGAGAGTTTTCCTCTCACTTCCTGCTGTATCTACAGGACAGAAAGGAAAAGTGTCAGGGGTTCTAGCCATCTCTACTCCCATGCAAAATGGCTTTAGAAAAATGTTAACATTGTTGTAATGTATTCTGTTGAGGTGGTAGCTACAATGTTTTCCACACTGATGGCAAATGTGGTGTAGTAAGGTAGACCATTCAAAAAGTAAATTTCGTAAATATTAGTGATTCATTTTGTCCAGTAAGCTCGTCATTTTGTCAGTAATCGTCCATTGAACCAAAAAGGATGTTCGTATTGGATGGCACATGGGATAATTGGGCGTATGCATGTTATTTCTATACCTGTAATACACTCCACAACCACTCTCTCTTCTGCCAACAGAGCTCTTTACTTGCACTTAATACTTCTAGCATAGAATTACAGCAACAGTGGTTAACACCATTTTAACGGGAGATGAGTTAAACTTGTTTAGTATTAAGATACAGAGCCTCAAAGTTTGTCTCAGATTAACTTCTCAGAGGATAGAATGATTTTGCTTGTACACTGCTAATCCCTCTGGGTTTGTGCCACTTCACTTGTCCTGAGTAATACGATTATCAGGAGAACCCAGCCATTGGACTCTGTCCCAAGTAGAAGGTAAGGGTGACGTTGTTATAGCTAGTAGCAGTTGGTCACATTCAACTGAACTTGTTCTGTAACTGTGAAGATGTTTATAGTTCACCTGAGTGGCTTCTTCAGTTCCAATGAAAGATACTACAGCATTTATACCTACAAAGGAAACTCATCTCAATCCAGTCATTAAGGCAGATATTGATTATCCAAGACAGCCGTGAAACCAACCTGTCTTTATTACCATAACCATGAGGTGAGATCACCATGAGCCTTACCCAGAGCCCCAGAGCGCCCAGACGGCCACTGTAGAAGCCTACCTGACCGGGCTGACGGTTCACCCTTCTCTCCAGACTGAACTGCATTAAACTTTCTCCTTATGGCTTTCTCCTAAGAACTGGCTTTAGTCGGATGGCATACCGCTACCTCATCGACCTTCCAGGAGCAGCTGATGTGTTTTACTTCGCTGCCTATGTTTGCACCCGTTTTTGTTGATTTTCTTTTCATTGTTTAAGTTTTATGCGACTCAAGTTTTTTATATTACGCCTACTCGATGCAGAGGGCATCCGCCTCACTCGCTCTATTCATGGGAATCTCGATCTCCATGGCGTCCTACCCTTTTCCCCCAGTAGGACCTGTCTCATTACTGGAGACCTGTCAGATTTCTGACACGGCTGTCCTGGAGGGCCATCTCCACCCCGGTTGGGTGCGGTGGCCCACTAGGAGAGCGATACTTGTTCTGATTGTTCTGTTGTACATACCTTGTTGTTCATCTCATTTTTGGTTTCTCTTGTATCCCCTGCCTCTCCTTAGGTCTGCTCCCTATGGTCAGCTGGATGTCCGGGTGCCTTGCTCCGCTCCACTTCCTCCACCGCTCCCATCTGCTCTTCCATCATGACGGCGCTTAATGTAGTGTCCTACAACGTCCGGGGTCTCGGTTCCCCCCACAAGCGCAGTAAGTTATGGTCTGAACTTAAACACTTGAAAAGCACACATAGTCATGCTACAAGAAACACACTTCACCCCGGCATCCAACGTCCGCTTACCTACACATTTGTTCCCTCAGTGGTACCTTAGTAATTCACCTTCCGCTAAATCTAGGGGAGTAGCTATAGCAATTCATAAGAACTGCCATTTCGACGTTCAGGACCAGTGTTCTGACGCTAATGGCAGATACCTATTTATCAAGGGCTCCATCGAGAGAACAAAAGTCACGCTTGCCGTGCTCTATGCCCCAAACACGCAACAATTAACTTTCTTTGACATGGTACTCCCCAAACTACTCACCTTCATGGACGGTATGCTTATATTAGGTGGTGATTTCAATTTTAGCCCTGACCCTGCCCTGGACGTATCCACGGGGAAATCGTCCCACTCTTTTGCCGCCCTGAAACATTTTCGGCGGGCGCTACAGAATCTGCCCCTCATCGACAGCTGGCGCTCACTCCACGCCCCCGACAGGGACTATAGTTATTACTCTAGTGTCCATGGCACATACTCGCGTATAGACCTACTGCTTATTGACCAATACCACCTAGACTACGTCCTTAACGTGACCGTTGGCAATATTACGCTCTCTGACCATGCAGCCATAACTTTGTCTGTTTCCTTGCCGGGACTCAGTCGGCCGGAATGGACGTGGGGCCTAAACGAGTTGCTCTTAGACGACGCCGCAATTAGCGGTGCAGTCGAATCCGCGATCACCGACTACTTTGCGCTTAATTGTAATGGAGAAGTGGGAGAAACCATTCTCTGGGAGGGCCACAAGGCTGTCATCCGAGGTGTACTCATCTCACATGGTGCCCGTCTTAAGAGAGCCCGACAGAAAGAATTGACTGACCTCTTGGAGGCATTAAAAGTGGCAGAACTGTCCCACAAAGGCTCAGGCCTCCCCAGAGACAAGGCTGCGCTAGACACGCTACGCGCTGATCTAACCTCCCTCCTTGATAAAAGATTAAAGCAACGACTGCGTTACGTTTCCTTCCGCTTTTACGAACACGGCAATAAATGCGGCAGACTCTTGGCCAACGCACTACGGAAACGTAGAGCAATGACGCACGTCCACAAGTTGCGCACAAGGTCGGGAGAGGAGGTCCTCCGTACCTCCAAAATAGCGGACGCTTTCCGCTCATATTATGCGACCCTCTATGACCTGCCACACACTGACCCAACCCTGACGGACGACAAGCGCATACGCGAATATTTGACTAAAGCTGGGGGCCCCGTTATATCCTCGGAGATGGCTGAGATGTTGGATAGGCCTATCACTTCAATGGAATTAGAGAGGGTGATCAAATCTCTCCCAGGACATAAGAGCCCTGGCCCAGACGGGTATACGAAGGCCTATTATCTCAAATACCTTACGTTCCTAGGCCCTCACTTTTGTAATTATCTTAATACCCTGGCCCATGGAGGGAATATCCCACGTGAAGCGCTGTTGGCCCACATCTCGGTCATCCCAAAGGAGGGGAAAGACGCCACGCAACCCCAGAGCTACCGCCCGATCTCCCTGATTAACGTAGACATAAAGATCTTCTCTAAAATATTGGCGAATAGGCTAGGGCCCCTTCTACCAACCCTAGTCCACCCTGACCAAACTGGCTTTATACCACAGCGGGAAGCAAGGACAATGCCCTTAGAGCCACTCACATTCTACACTGGGCCCGCTCTATGTTACGCCCCCCTTCCTGCCTGTTCCTCTCCTTGGACGCAGAGAAGGCATTTGACAGGGTGGACTGGGTGTTTCTGGAAGAGGTCCTGCGCAACCGAGGACTGGGAACTGCGTTGTTGTCTTGGATCTCCTCCCTTTATACGACACCGGAGGCACGGGTGAGGGTGAATGGTGCCCTGTCGACCCCGTTCCCGGTTCGGAACGGGACCAGACAGGGGTGCCCATTGTCGCCCCTACTTTTCGCCCTAACTCTTGAACCCCTGTTACGAATGATACGCTCAGATCCGAATATTCACGGGGTTACTATAGGTAGCGGGGAACACAAACTTGCTGCTTACGCAGACGACGTCCTTCTGTTCGTAACCCAGCCTCTCATATCCCTGCCTAACATACTCCGAGCAATAGACGCTTACGGTACCCTTTCCAACTTTAAAATTAACTACTCAAAATCTGAGATCCTCCCCATCACAGTCCCTGCCCCCCAAGTTCCTACCCTCCAGAGCGCCTTCCCCTTCGTCTGGGCAACTACTAGTATTAAATACCTAGGTATTCATTTGCCCCACACTCCTGACCGCCTGTATCCCTTAAACTATCCCCCGCTCCTTATGCAGATAAAAATAGACCTCAAATCCTGGGATAGAGATGCGTTCTCCTGGATAGGACGGGTAAACATATTGAAGATGTCAATTCTCCCTAGACTGCTCTTTCTTTTCCAGATGCTCCCCATAGCAGTCCCTCACCTGTTTTTCCGCCGTCTCCGTATTCTCTTTTCGGACTTTGTGTGGCGGAAAAATAAGCCCAGAATCGCATTCTCCATCCTACGGAGAGTGAAGTTGTCGGGCGGGCTGGGCCTCCCGGACATGCACCTCTACTACAAAGCAGCTGTGCTTCAGAGAATCCTAGACTGGCATTTCCGGGTGGGGGACAAGTTGTGGGTGGCTTTGGAGAAAAGTATGGCTGGTCGGAACCTGGCACATGCACCATGGGTGCTACCAGAGTTCAGGGGGTTAGCTGCCACCACTTCCCAGCTCACCTCCCACACGCTGCGGCTCTGGGGCCGCATGAACAAACAGAGGCAACTGGCACCTGCCATGTCCCCCCTGGCTCCGGTGGGTGGGTTTCCCTGGTTTCCACCGGGTGAGAGCTTAACGTACCTTGGCTGTTGGGTAGGGGATGGACGCGTGAGCCTCTCTAAATTCCTGAACGGTTCCGCACTAATGCCCCTTGAGGAGATGCGCCAGAAGTGGGGGTCATACCCGTTCGATTTCTGGAGACACAGACAACTCTCACACTTTCTCCGCTCACTAGAGTCCAGAGTGCGGCCCCTAAACTCTGCTACCCCATTCGAAGAACTGTGTGCCGCAGCCGAGCCGCCCCCCAGGTCCCTCTCCCTGCTCTATAAACTATTGTTACAACAAGACTCTTCGAGTCCACTTCACTTCCTGACAGAGTGGGAGGGCGACATGGGGACACGGTTCTCGGAGGCGGAATTGGCCAATATTCTTAAATATACCCCTTCCTCCATAGTCTGCAAGGTCCAAGAAACAAACTATAAACTATCCCCCATCTCCTAAATGCGGCCAAGCGCCTGATCCCCCGCTACTGGAAGAAGACAGCAGTCCCCACGATGGAGGAGTGGAGCGAGCAGGTGTCGAGCATCCAGGCTTCTGAGGAATGGTTGGCTACGAATAATGGTAGATATGATAAACATTACTCCATTTGGGCCACGTGGATCCATCACCATCCACCATGATGACATGGGGATCTGAGGGTCCCACGGACGGGAGGGGCTTACGGTCTTACAGTTTTTGTTTGTTTTTTTTCTCTCCGCACCTCCTGTACTCGCAAGAGAGTAGGTGATATGTAATTGATACTCATGACCAATGAGGAGCTCTAGCGTAACCCGAGTGCTACTCGCGGACGGCAGCAGACCAGGGACACAACCTTTCCCCCTTACTAACTTTCCACACCAACCCCTATTCCTGTCTTCCTTTGTGACCTTCTATTATGTTTTTTTATGTCAATTTTGATAAGGGGGGCTGATGACGGGTTAGCCCCCCCCAGCAAATAACTGTTAATATCTCTATTTCGATGTGAGATCTAATGCAAACAACAGAGATCTAACCTGATCTAACAAAGATGTAACCAACTGCATACATTTTGTTCAAACATTTTGATATGGGAGGGCTAACACGGCTGGGGTCTCTAGCTCACCTGTATATGTAGGAGGTGGAAAAGAGGGAACTGAACTCTATCAGGGGGAATGCCACCATGTCACTGGTTGAGGTATTTAAATAATACGTGTGTCAAGTAAAAAAAATAATTGCGCTACAAGCTTTTAGTGAACACATAAACTTAGCAGATGAAAACATCAAAATGTACATGGGAAGAGGCACAAAATAAATTAACTTTTTTGGACAGTGTGTTACATGTCATGGAGAGGGATGAGTTGGACATTGAGGTACAGAAAACCTACCTACACCGAATTTTTGACTCCCATCGCCTTTTGGAACATAATCTAGTGGTTATTAGAACTCTGCAACATTGGACTGATATGAGAACAACAACAATTAGAGTCTAGGCAAATAAAACAGACATCTCAGGAGTTCTTTGAAAGTTTGTGGCTATCCAGACTGGACATTTGTTTAAACATCCACAAGGTCAAGCAAAAACACAGGACCATCAAACAGAGGGGAGAAGCGAAACACAGTGAGGGGAATTTATCAAAACCGAATCAGACAAAAACTGGAGCAGCTGTGCATGGCAACCAATCAGCTTCTCTCTTTCATTTTCAAATCTTAACTGAACAGACTGAAGAGAGAAGCTGATTGGGTGCCATGCAGAACTGCTCCAGATTTTGTTTGCTCCGGTTTTTATAAATTGACCCCCCCCCCCGAGTAAAATAGTCTATCTGTATGTAGCTAGAGTGTTGGAAAAAGCATCTTTAACGAACTTTGCATCCCTTTGTCCAGCAATGCAGACAGAAGCTTATAGAAAAGATCCAACACCCAAACGCAAGCAAGGTAACTTAGTTATGCAGTGTATTGTAGTGAGGAATACAGAGATCTGTACCTTGGGGGACAAGATGTATGTAAAACAACCTCTTAACAAATGGATAGCCCAATATAGGAGGTAAATATCTATATTTACGTTTTCTACACCTTCATGACAAACACAGCAAACAAACTCATATAGTATTTTGCACGACATGCGTTTGGCATGTAAAAGCACGTACAAACGTCTTGCTGGCCGTGTTTGGGGTTCCATTAGAAATGCATGGTAACAGTGTGTGGCTGTGATCACATACTACTGTGTATTATGGCAATCACGCCTTAAAACAGGGTTACCATCAAAGTGCACCACAGAATAAGTAGGAAGCCATGTATGAGCCGTTTCACAACATTGGTCTGATAAGGTATTCAGCACTAATTCCTACTGGAGAAGGGGAGAACATCTTCTCTAAGAGTATCCATAAGTTAGGGAAAGAGAAAAGGGCGTGCATGAAAAGACTCACGAGAGAGTAGTGTTGGGTGTAGGAATCAATGGCAAATAGTGCTTGTCAATTCAGTTGCAAGAATAGGTACTCCTGGGTGGTAGATGACAGACTCCAATATCTATGGCCAGTTTTACATTGGAACATCACTGCTCTCCAAATATGAGGAACGGCAGCTATGGGAAAAAAATATTTTGTGTTTTTCTATATTTTTGGATATGCTACATCATTTATCTGTCTGTCTGTCTTTTCACACGGTCAGATGGTGTTTGCATATGCTGATGAATTATCTCCCCCGTCTATGTATATGTGTCATTTCATTTCAGGAATTGCTCTGAATACAAAAAAAAAGGAAACCCAAAAACAATAGATGTGGGTCTGGCATCACCTGTGTGTAATTAGAACAGGACATACTGTAGAAATGTGTACAAAATGCTATCATGGCAAATACTTCCATGTGCTGGACAAGCACTAATTTATTGTCCTAGTGTGTTCACCTCAGGCATAACCCTTTATCTACACATACACAGAGCACACAGGATGAATGGGCAGGATACAGGAGGTGCTCCCTGTATTTAGACGCCTGAGGCTGGGGCATGCCTGAATCATCACGTCGTGGAGTAACAACTGGGATAAAGCAGCATGTGGCCTTTGTATAGAAAGTGAAAGAAATGTTACTCACAGAAACCATATTCCTGCTTCATTTACCAGGTAATGAAAGATGAGACCTGATTGATTGCTAGGGGAAACTACACTATCCGCTATGCTAGTTTTTATACCTCAGCCCTATAATTCTGGGCAACCTTTCTTTCCAGAATGTGATTAAAGTCTGTGTTCATCTACAAGACAACCCCAAGCAAAACAAAAGATCAAATAGTCATTAACTCTAAAGATCCAATTTACAAAGCAGTGGCATGACCTTACTGCGACCATACTGCTGCTATATATAAAAAAGACACATTTATAAAGCACGGTATTGTTCTTTACAAATATGTTTGCTTGCTTTGGAACCCTCAAAGCAAGTGACGCGTTATTCATTTCAATTATTAGGAAAAAAACCAGGAGGAGGAGACCTGGTTACATGACAAGTCAAAGTCATCTGACAGGACTCTTCTACAGCCAGAAGTGTTCTCTATACGCAGCCTGCATGCTAAAATGCATGCCTGCATTTTTATGCAATGCACTGCAACCCACCTCAAGGCAGCATTGTAGTGTGATTAGGACACATAGAAAACCATTGTTTTCTATGAGCTCTTGTGGTGACTGGCAATGACCAGGTGCAGGAAAATGCCAGTCACAAGCCTTATGCCTCATTCACATGGAGCGATCTGGGATTCCTGCAGGAAGAACCTATAGATTCCTGTGCCAGGAATCCCAGGTGTCCCCGTTCAGATGTGGCCGCTGTACCCATTGATATTAATGGCATGGTGACGAAGGCCGCATCTGTCAGCGGAAGTCCACGTGTAATCCCATATAATACGAATACGTGCGGATTGGAATAGGTGACTGTCGCTGGATGCATCTATCCTGCGTCCAGGGACAAACTGAGTCCCGTATTGAATCAATGCAGAATGGAGCACTTAACTTTGAGATCTGGGACAATCCAATATTACTGTATGTTTGGATGGATGGCAGACCTAGGCCCGAATGATAGCAGATTCAGTCTGAAACGCATTGTAAATAATCTGCTAACAAACGAACTGCACATTAAAATATATCATTTCAGCAGTTTAGATTCAGTTCCCAGATCCAGCTAGATTTATGGTACTTAATGATTAGTATGCATAGAGCGTTTCTATTCCATTATTGCACTTCTACAGCTCTGTGAGTCATGTGATGTCTTAAGGTGCCCATACACCTTACAATTATCTGCAGATTTTTTGTGGTCAGATGGAAAAACTGCAACAGATTGGCCCAGGTGAAGATTCCTCTATCCACACAGTTAAGTGTAGATGGAGGAATCTGTTGCACCTTTTCCATCTGACCACAGAAAATCTGCAGATAGTTGTAAGGTGTATGGCCAGCTCTAGATAAGAGTTCAGTAACAATGTGTTCCTGGAAATGATTGTATTGTTGGTGGTAACCATGCAGCACATTGTGTGACACTTTCATTAACAAGCACAATGATATGTCATCACCTTTCCATTTAATAAAAAATGTCATCTGTATTCTATGCAATAATGTTACCATGTTAATTTCTTCGTGCCTCCCAATTCTAGTGCTTCCCTGAGCTTGTCCAAAGGAAAGCAACAGAACGGGAGCAATGAAAGGGATAAAGTGGCTGAAACATTCAAGTATGCAGAAGATGAGTACACCCCAATATTTTTGCTTTAGTAGATGCCGGATAATCAAAACACCTAAAAACCCAACTTCAGCCTTTGTTTTTTATGGGGTTATTCACTTAGCTGCCCAATGCACATGTTTGAGCAGTGTACATACTGACAAGAGGAAAGAGCATCATGAACATTGTCCAATCAGGAGGGTGAGGGTGTGTTCCTGACCAAGCATGCTGCTGTTGTGTTGGAGGTTGATCATCTGGATATACAGAATACTCACAATAGAACACAATACTCGATAGATGCAATCGAAGATCCATTGCAGGTACAGTTACTATGTATAGTATGCATTTTATCTGTTATGTCACTTGCTTGCATTTCAACTTTAAAAAGTTGTCAATAAGTGAAGCCCACAGCAAGCTACCAATGCTGTCCAGCAAACACTGGAATTATGCTAAAATCTAAATTTACTTGTTTCCCTAAGCGTAGTCCTCTCTAATCCACCTCATCCAGAATCCAAAGATCACCTCACAGGGTCACTAGAAGTGTATTTCCTTAAGCCTGTGTTATGTAACGTTATCTTCCTGTTCCACCAGTCATGTTTAAACTTCCAAGGCAGGTTGTAATCTAATGGATTGCTGGGGGAAACCATTTCTGACATTTTTTGAATAACATCAGCTTGTGAGAGATAACAAGCAGCCCGCACTGTGTGTGGTTAGGAGTATGACTGAAGACTAAGAGGTCCAAAATGCATTATTAATGCAATGGCTTTTTTCCATGGAGATTTGTCTGTGTTGGCTATTACAAGGTTGCAAGATATTTGTACAAGGTACTCTGACTGAGCATGACACTCGGTTCAGCAATTTCATGATTGACGGCTTTTCACTGTGAGCTTTTCCTGGTATGTGCCGGGGAATAACTCTCCTGTGTCACAAGCAGGAGTTCTGATATCCAGGGCCATCCCTATAATAAGGCAGTCTGAGCCTCAGGCAACATCTCTCAGGGTCACATGGTGGGGAGGCGGCATGCAAAGCGGCATGGCTGCTCTGCTTCACAATGTCTGTACCGCCCCCTTCCAGCTAGGGTCAGGTGTCCCAGAGCCAAGCGGGGAGATGTGTAAGGGCCAAACACATCTCCCTGCCCAGCTCTTAGCAAGGTGCGACGCACTGACCAGGGTCCCACTGAGCTCCTGGCAAACAGGGACATCACTTGTTGCCAGGAGCTGGGAG
The DNA here is from genome assembly GCF_000935625.1 of Nanorana parkeri. Lineage (NCBI taxonomy): Eukaryota > Metazoa > Chordata > Amphibia > Anura > Dicroglossidae > Nanorana > Nanorana parkeri. Next base: position 712,962 of record NW_017306790.1, read on the forward strand.
AGATGCCGGCCAGAGCTGGGCATGGAGATGATGCAAAAGCCACACCACCTGCGCCGCCCCCCTTCCCCCACAACCTCAGGCACAAAAAGGTTAGGGACACCCCTGCTGATATCACTTCAACCACTTGATGACCAGGTGTTTACACCCCCTTCCTGGCCAGGCCATTTTTCAGCGCTGCAGTACTTTGACTGACATTTATTCCGTCATGCAACGCTGTACTGAAATGAATTTTATACCATTTTTTTGGGGACAGATAGAGCTTTCTTTTGGTGGTATTTAATCAGCACTGGGGGTTTTATTTTTTACTATATTCAGGAAAAATGACTGAAATTCTTTTTTTACATTATGTTATAAAACATTTATTATTACCCTAATTTTTTGGTAAAATATAAAAGACGGGGTCACGTCGGGTAAATAGACACCAAACATGTCAAGCTTAAAAATTGCGTGCACCCGAGAAATCGCAAAAAAATAGCATACCCAAAATTGACCATAGGCGATGCTTTAAAAGCTTTTACAGCTCATCAGTTTAGTGTTATCAGTGATTGATAGCCCTAGAATTATTGCTCTCACTGCGAAGTTCGCGGCGATATGTAACATGTGCTGCGCAATGGGCGCAATCATAGTTTTCGCAGGTATGCACACATTAAGCATGTTTACATGCGTGTATGTATGAGTGGGGAATCAAAAAAAATTGTTTTTTTTTAAGTTCTTTTTTATGTGTAACTTAAAAATAAATTTGGGGGAAACTTTAATTTTTTTCCTTTTTTTTTCTACTTAACTTTATTGCTATCACAGAGGGGGCTGAGAAACCCCCTATGTGATGGCAAAAGATGTGACAGGTCCTCTTTATGGAGACATCAGGGGTCTCCAAGACCCCTAATGTCACCTAGGACCTCTGCCCCCTGAAGAAGCAGATGAAGCACAGATCTGCTTCATCAGCTTCTCTCCAGCATCTGAAGCTGGAGAGTGACACGAGAATGCGGAAGTGATGTAATATACACCACTTCCGCATTCTGACAGCGGAGAGGGGACCGGAGGGAGCTCGTGAACCGACCTCCCTCTGATCCCCTGTGACAGAGGCAGTATGCTGGTCCCGGGCTCGCACCGGGCACAGCGGGTGGGGGAGCCGCGGAAGGGGGGGCGCACATACCGGGACCTCATACGAGCGATCCGCTGACTCTATAGCCGGCGGATCGCTTGCATGTTAACAGGCATCGCTGACAGTTTTGAAATGTTATGTCTTTCCCGCTCGAGCGCACCACGTATACACGGCCTGTTACATCCAGAAAGCTCGCGGCCGGTCTCCCCAAAGAGAGATTGGGGAGACCTGATTCACTCTAGAAGTATCCGGATCAACAACTGTAGTACTACACAGAAGGCTGTGCTTCCTGTATGCATCTCAAGGTTCCATTTTCAGTTCAGACCCAACATGTACCTTTAAAGTGCCACTGAAGCTGAAACTTGTGAATTGAAGAGAAATCTCCCCAATTAAACACAGATGGCAAAAAAAAAGCTGACAAGTGTTATAATCAGGGCTTGAAAAATTTGATGGTGTCTCACCAGTCAGTCAAAAATGTCAACAGTCAGCATGACCGGACTACAGCCTTGCAATTTATGTTAAAAAATTTTGGGGGCAGATAGAGCTTTCTTTTGAGACACCGCGGGGGGTTATTTTTTTTAATTATAATGAAAAAAGTAGCATAAATGTAAAAAAAAAAAAGTTTCCCTACGTTATATTATAAAACAGGGAAGACCGTCCAGAAGAGGTAAGGGGGGGGGTAAATAATTCATTTAAATAATAATTATTTGTAGCCTAATGTTGTATAAAGTACTGTTGCAGAATGGCACCCTCTATAGAGGACTACAAATCTCAGCAGTACTTTATACAGAAATGCTATTGTTATATAAAGTATTGCTGGGATGTGTAGTCCTCTATAGCCTGTGCCATTCTGCATTGCTGTAAATATTAGGGTTGCACCGATATATCGGCCACCAAAAGATATCGGGCGGAAATTGCACTTTTGGCTAAATGCCAAAAGTGCAATTTTTCTGCTGATACAGCAGCGCATCCGTGCTTTCTTTCCTCCCCGCTAGGCGCGGGGAGGAGAGAAAGTGACAGCAATGTGACAGACGAGTGCTGCGGGAGGAGAGTGCTGTGTTTGTGTTTTTTTTTGGAGGGGGGGGGGCCCAAAAAAAATCTTGCACCAGGGCCCTTTGTTCCTTAGCTCCGCCACTGATCCCATGGCTCTAAAATTATTGCTCTCACTCCGACGTTTGCGGCGATATTTAACATGTGTGGCACAATAGGCGCAATCGTCGTTTTCGCACGTAGGCGCACCCGATGCATATCTGCGTGTGTATGTGGGGGGCAGGGACTTAAAAAAAATGTTTTCTTTTTGAATTTTTTTAATGCTTTATTTTTTTATCATTTAATTTTTGTATTACTTTTTTTTTTTACACAACTTTATTGTTATTACATGGGGGGCTAAGAAGCCCCCTATGTGATAGCCAATTTACATGACAGGTCCTCTTTATGGAGACATCAGGGGCCTTGAAGACCCCTAATGTCACCTAGGGTCCCCCAGACAAGCTGAAGCAGAGATCGGCATCATCAGCTTCTCTAGCTGGAGAGTGACACTGAATGCAGGAAGTGATGTAACATACATCACTTCCTGCATTCGGGGACTGAGAGGAGATCAAAGGGAGTTTGTGTACTGAACTCCCTTTGATCTCCTGTCACAGAGCCGTGCCGGTCCCGGCCGCATCGGGCACAGCGGATCTCGGGACCCGCAACGGCAGTGACAGCTGCTAATGCAAGCGATCGAGCGTCTATAGAGACGCCCGATTGCTTGACTGTAAAGCTCCCGGCCGGCCGTGTAATTACAATGGCCGGCCGGGAAGCTGCTCGTCGGGCTCCACTGTCTGCTCGTCACAGACGAGCGGACAAGTGGATTTTTCAAGCCCTGGTTATAATCCTCCCTTACTCTATCCAAAATTGCCTCGTTGGTGGCGTTGGTGCACGTCACCGAAAGGGATTTGGTGGGTGCTGGCGTACCTCTGGCTCCAGCTTTTTCTGGCACCCAACCCAACTCACTGGCATCACTGTTGCCAGGAGCTGGGCAGGACACCAGCCAGAGCTTCTCACTCAGCTCCTGGCAACCCCTGATGTAAGTAAGCTGAGCGGGATGCTGGCCAGAGCAGTGCACTTTACCAGGGGGGCTGTGGAGTCACTGATGGGGGTGGATGTTCCAAGGAAGGGGGCAACCTGGGATGCTCTGGCAGGAAAGGGGTGGAAGGCTGAGGCAACCACCTCAGACTGCCTCATTATAGGGACGGACCTGTTTCGAGCAATTCATCATGTGAAAGATGTGTTTGCACAGCCCGGCTTGTATGAAAAAATCTTTGCAAAACACAGTGGAAGAGAAATTCCCCCAACCCTGCATCATATTGGTATCCACTAAAACTTTCTGCAATTTATGTTTTAAATTCTTAAACACATGCAATCAGGTCACATGTGTAAATACATTTTTATATGATAAGTGTATTTTTTATGATGGGAAACAAATGTGTGACTGATAATTAAACAGGGAAAAGCTGCCACCTATCAGGCCCGGAATACAGCAATTATTTGGATTGTGGGAGGACACAGACCCACAGAAACACACATGGAACATAGATTTTGGTGCTCTGATGACAGCCAAGTGCTGCAAAACCAAATTGCTAACCAGCAGCTGCACATTTTACATTGTCTGTGAGTCTAGAAAGGCATCCATATACATTAGGTCTAAATATTGACGTGATAATGAGGTAAACCGAAGTATATTCCATGAAACGTGCTGGGCAGGATTGTCTCTACAGTATTACATTACCTGTTTACCTCATGACAGTGACTGGAGACAAAGCTGCAATTACATTGTACTTCTATTTGTCAGCCGCCATCTCGAAGAAAAATGAGTTTTCAGGGGAAGCCGGATTTATGAGAGGGAATCGATATTGCTTGCATGCTGAGCTCCGGCGGTGATGAATCTTCTGAGGGGAGACATGAGCAGAATATGTCCACTATCAGGAAACACTGATCAGATTTATTGCTGTGCACAATCCCCCTCCTCCTGCTACCCATTCCTTCCATACCGTCCTTCCACCATATTCTACATACAAAGGCTGCACCGTCTTTCCACCATATTCTACTTAAACTGGCTACACATTCCTTCCACCATATTCTACTTAAACTGGCTACACATTCCTTCCACCATATTCTACTTAAACTGGCTACACATTCCTTCCACCATATTCTACTTAAACTGGCTACACATTCCTTCCACCATATTCTACTTAAACTGGCTACACATTCCTTCCACCATATTCTACTTAAACTGGCTACACATTCCTTCCACCATATTCTACTTAAACTGGCTACACATTCCTTCCACCATATTCTACTTAAACTGGCTACACATTCCTTCCACCATATTCTACTTAAACTGGCTACACATTCCTTCCACCATATTCTACTTAAACTGGCTACACATTCCTTCCACCATATTCTACTTAAACTGGCTACACATTCCTTCCACCATATTCTACTTAAACTGGCTACACATTCCTTCCACCATATTCTACTTAAACTGGCTACACATTCCTTCCACCATATTCTACTTAAACTGGCTACACATTCCTTCCACCATATTCTACTTAAACTGGCTACACATTCCTTCCACCATATTCTACTTAAACTGGCTACACATTCCTTCCACCATATTCTACTTAAACTGGCTACACATTCCTTCCACCATATTCTACTTAAACTGGCTACACATTCCTTCCACCATATTCTACTTAAACTGGCTACACATTCCTTCCACCATATTCTACTTAAACTGGCTACACATTCCTTCCACCATATTCTACTTAAACTGGCTACACATTCCTTCCACCATATTCTACTTAAACTGGCTACACATTCCTTCCACCATATTCTACTTAAACTGGCTACACATTCCTTCCACCATATTCTACTTAAACTGGCTACACATTCCTTCCACCATATTCTACTTAAACTGGCTACACATTCCTTCCACCATATTCTACTTAAACTGGCTACACATTCCTTCCACCATATTCTACTTAAACTGGCTACACATTCCTTCCACCATATTCTACTTAAACTGGCTACACATTCCTTCCACCATATTCTACTTAAACTGGCTACACATTCCTTCCACCATATTCTACTTAAACTGGCTACACATTCCTTCCACCATATTCTACTTAAACTGGCTACACATTCCTTCCACCATATTCTACTTAAACTGGCTACACATTCCTTCCACCATATTCTACTTAAACTGGCTACACATTCCTTCCACCATATTCTACTTAAACTGGCTACACATTCCTTCCACCATATTCTACTTAAACTGGCTACACATTCCTTCCACCATATTCTACTTAAACTGGCTACACATTCCTTCCACCATATTCTACTTAAACTGGCTACACATTCCTTCCACCATATTCTACTTAAACTGGCTACACATTCCTTCCACCATATTCTACTTAAACTGGCTACACATTCCTTCCACCATATTCTACTTAAACTGGCTACACATTCCTTCCACCATATTCTACTTAAACTGGCTACACATTCCTTCCACCATATTCTACTTAAACTGGCTACACATTCCTTCCACCATATTCTACTTAAACTGGCTACACATTCCTTCCACCATATTCTACTTAAACTGGCTACACATTCCTTCCACCATATTCTACTTAAACTGGCTACACATTCCTTCCACCATATTCTACTTAAACTGGCTACACATTCCTTCCACCATATTCTACTTAAACTGGCTACACATTCCTTCCACCATATTCTACTTAAACTGGCTACACATTCCTTCCACCATATTCTACTTAAACTGGCTACACATTCCTTCCACCATATTCTACTTAAACTGGCTACACATTCCTTCCACCATATTCTACTTAAACTGGCTACACATTCCTTCCACCATATTCTACTTAAACTGGCTACACATTCCTTCCACCATATTCTACTTAAACTGGCTACACATTCCTTCCACCATATTCTACTTAAACTGGCTACACATTCCTTCCACCATATTCTACTTAAACTGGCTACACATTCCTTCCACCATATTCTACTTAAACTGGCTACACATTCCTTCCACCATATTCTACTTAAACTGGCTACACATTCCTTCCACCATATTCTACTTAAACTGGCTACACATTCCTTCCACCATATTCTACTTAAACTGGCTACACATTCCTTCCACCATATTCTACTTAAACTGGCTACACATTCCTTCCACCATATTCTACTTAAACTGGCTACACATTACTTCCACCATATTCTACATACAATGGCTTAACCATATTTTATTCTGCAAACAATGGCTGCACATTCTTTCCGCCATATTTCAAATAAAATAGCTGTATATTCCTTCCACCATATTCTAAGTACATTGGCTGCACAGCTGCCTATTCACTCCACTTTATTCTATATACATTGGTTGCACATTACTTTCACAATATTCCATATAAAATGGCTGTACATTAGCAGAAGAGAAGCACAAGGAGCGCCTCCATAGTGTATAACGACTTTATTTATAAATAAAAACAACGGAAATGTACTCACAAACATCCAATATAAGAAGGCCTGTCATAGCAGAATCACAAGAAAATGGAGGATGGGTGAACAGTCATGGCTTCAAATATGCAGATGGGGAGCTAGGCCCATCTTACTGCACATCAGCAGTAAGCAGGGGTCTGGCCTCAGAAACACGTCAACCAGAGGGCTGATGTGCAGTAAGATGGACCTAGCTCCCCATCTGCATATTTGAAGCCATGACTGTTCGTCCATCCTCCGTTTTCTTGTGATTCTGCTATGACAGGCCTTCTTATATTGGATGTTTGTGAGTACATTTTCGTTGTTTTTAAGTTGTTATACACTATGGAGGTGCTCCATGTGCTTCTCTTCTGCTAGATACCCAGTTTCCCTGACTGTGAGGAGCTGCCTCGAGTGTCTGGAGTCCCTCCTCTATTCCTGCAAGGATGTGCAAAGTCGGCGCTAGTGTTTTTCTTTCAGTGGCTGTACATTACTTCCATCATTTTTCTACATAAAATGGCTGCTCATTCCTTTTACCATATTAATACCTCCCAACTGTCCCACATTTGGGGGGGCTATCCCTAGTTAGAAACCAAATCCCATTGTCCCTCTTTACTCCTCATGTGTCCTTCTTTTTGAATAGATGTGCAGACCTCTATAATAAATGCAATACTTAACTACAAAAGGTGTTACACTACACTGAACCGTTCATACTGACCTTTTTATTATCAAATTATTATTTTACCAGTCGGTGTAATGGAAACATAGTGATGAAAAAAAGCACTTGTGGGTTAAGTCAATTATTTGTAACATATTAATTCTTCATGATGCACGTATCGGGGGGGGCAGAGGTTGTGTGTTCTATGCCTAAACTCTTTGTGCTACAGGTTGTCCCTCTTTCCCATTCTCATGTAGTTCTCAAATAGTTGTTCCAAGGAAATACTAGAATGTGGGACTTTTTTTGGACATGCAGTGAATATAACAATAACATTGACATGACAGGGTTATTCACCACAAAAGGGTGAAGCATTTGGAGAAGGCAGGAGAAGTGAACAATCTAGGACAATAAAGCTGAACTGGAAAATGAGCTGAATTGGAGAATTTTTCCAGCTCAGCTCTGTTGTCCTAGATTGTTCACTTCTCCTGCCTTCTCCAAACGCTTCACTCTTTTGTGAATAACCCTGTTAATGTACAATACTTGCTTTTAGCATTTTGTTGGGACTTCCAGTTGAGACTGCCCATCCCATTTGGAATACACCTTGGAGGTAATTTCCTGCCAAATGCGTTGTTCTCTTTTTAAAGAGTGGCCCTGATCATATGTTTCAGCATGGCTTTGGACTAGGCTATTAAAGCTGTTCATGTCTATCCTCCCTGAATTGGCCATTATCTCCACACTCTCTGTCTCTCTGATATCCTCCTCTCCCGTCTTCTACGGGCTGACCACACGGCACAAACGATAGCTGATATACAGGACGCAGTAGAAGCCAAAGTACTTTTTAAAATGTATTTATTTACTTAATGCATGCTGGGGGACATTGTGTCATGCTACAATGTGTAGTAACGCACTGTGCCATTATACACTGATGTCTGCATCATTGTATCACAATGCACACCAAGGCAGTACATTGATGTGAACAGGCCCTATACAAAGCAAGGCGTTTTGCCTTGTCTATGCATTGGAACTCCGCTGGCTGACAGCTCGACTTAGCCCAGTGCATATGGTGTGAAGAAGACCTGACACTAACAGGATACAGGTTCAGGATAGGGTGGTTTCAATGTAACTTGGTTGCACATGAAAAGTGTTGTCAAAATTGTTAGCAGACAGCTCACAAGATCCTTTATTAGATACCAGGGACCCAGTCAACGATGACAGAGACTGGCTGCTGTGGGAGGTGTGAAGATTTCCTCCAAAACTCTTTTTTTCCAAATAAAAAGTCCAGATTGTTAAGAGAGGTGGCAGACGACTCTCCATCATTGCCACACCAGGAGGGCAGTGGATTTACGGAAGTGCTACACACGAAATTGAAATTCAAGTTTTTTTATTTTCAGCATATTGACCCCAGAAGTTTTTTAGTTCTGAATAGAGTGGATGAGACGTAGAATTCCTATCATGTTTTTATTGCTCCTGTGACACCATTACTGAGATTTCCTCTCACCGTATCAGTGACACACTTGTGACACCAGGACATGAAACGAGGGATCACAGAGCAGGAAGACACAGCTGGCAATATAAGCCTGACTGAGGTTCAAATCGTCCCCAATGTATAAAAAGCTGTTTTGGTTTCCATTCCAGAGAAACCTCCCCTTTGGGAAAATGAACTGCAATAAATCCCTAGGAGAGGGAACCCTTCCACTGTATCTGAATAAAAAGTCAGGTGTTGGTTGGAGTAGAGCTTTAATAACAGCTCATGGTAAGAAAGATCTGCAATTGTGATCCATCAAAGCTGGAGTTTTTTGGAAGGACAAGTCTAATGGCTCTGATAGCAGGTGAATTCCACCTGTTTAGTGAAAAGAAAGTCCCACATGTTCTACTAGAGCAGCCTGTAATCTGTATGTCCGTAAACCTGGTGACCTCTCCATAGAGCAGTGCTGTTATATACAGCTGGTCCCCCAATACTCTGCGTATGATGTGACTCAGCACTATGCACCCATCTCCACACCGAAAGAGAAGACATTAGGCCTCCAGTGTTGAATTGAAGACAGTCTGTGTTACACTGCTATGAACCTGTGTCTCCCTTCTATGTTCTACACATTAAAGGGACAAGCTGGTTTGTTGCTAAGAGGGAATAGAGACTTCTCTTCAATCTCACGAGGCACATTATACGGGGGCATTGTTGCATCATAGGATTCTCCTTTTCAAAGAAACCTGAAAGGAGGGAAATATGGTGGCTGCCATTAGTGGCCTTCATTTAAAAATGCCAGTTGCCTGGCTGTCTTTGGCTTCCATACTTTAAGACGCTGTCCTGGAGCATGATTGTGCTGTCCCGGTACATTAATGCACACACAATGTGCATTGGAAGTAAATCATCCCATTCTATTTGAATCTGCATACTTGATCCAGGTCAGTGCCTCAGAATGTACTAAAGCCACTGGATCAGCATGATAGCCAGAAAACTAGTATTTGTAGAAGGGACAGACCACAATGTAGTTCTGAAGGGACAACTAGTGACATAGGGGCCAGGGAGAAGAACCACAGTGAGCAGTAGGAGAGACGCAGCCATCCAGAACACCCAGAAGCTTTGGATGCTGAAGACTCTGGAGATGCTCTAGTTCTGCAAGAAAGTGAACACTGGAGTAAACAGAGGCACCAATGGTAACTAACATCAATATATTTTACAATTCTGTATTTGTTTTTTTAGGGCTCATTCAGACGGGCATGCATGTCCTTACAATGTGCAGACACCCTATGCAGATTAGGTGTGCGTGTGATTGCGTGTAATTTGTGTGCAACCTCGTCCTCCCATAGGGAAGAACAGGCTGCTGCGCGCAATTACACGCAGCACATGTCACTTCCGGGATCGGATCTGAATGAGCCCTTAATGATATTTGAGGGAGAGTGGATTAAAGAAACTCCGCAGAAAATCTATAGGTGTATGGCCAGCTTTAGGTTCAAATCGCGTATGCATACATACATGCACACACACACATACTAGGACCAGTTTAGACCGCAGCCAATGCACCTTCCACCATGTTTTTGGAGTGTAGAAGGAAACCGGAGTACCTGGAGGAAACCTATACAAGCCCAGGGAGAACATGCAAACTTCTTGCAGATAGTGCCCTTACCAGGCTTGAATCGCGGACCCCAAGTGCTGCAAGGAAGAGGTTCTAACTATTAAACGTGTTGCATGAAAATTCATGAATTTGTTGCATGATAGCGGTGCACCGTCCATGTACTGTACATCCACTTCCCCTCTCCCTCCTGCAATGCTGTGCCTCACTGTCGCCCTTCCTCACTACAGACTTTACGCCTCTGTGGTAACGTTGCATGTTTTAGAACAATTTTTACCTTAGAACATTGACACACGGGCTTGATTATTTTGGAGCACTCAATCAGACATTATAGTCACATGTATAGTCAAATGTATAGTCAGGGCCGGATTTCCCATAAGGCCAACCAAGGCCCAGCCTCGGGGCAGCAGGGAGTAGAGGGGCAGCAGGGGTGTGGAATTCCTATCTCCCGACGCCCGGGACATGCAGTTCCCGGACGCTTGGCGGGTAGTTGTTTTCTAAACTAAGTCCTGCTTTAAGCAAGCAGAGCTAAATGTACAGCGTGGAACCTGCCGCTTGTTTGTTTTGTACAAGTGACCTCGACGACTTGTATGCAGCCTGCATACACGGGGGGCATTGAGGAACCTGGCATTGGGGCAGCAGAGAGAGTAAATCCGGCCCTGTGTATAGTCACATGTTACTTTTTAGGTGATTTGGCGAGGCTGACGCAACAACACATAGAACTTTTATGTAATGTATCGGCATTATTGATTTGGTGCATGGAAATGCGCCAATATTTCCATTAAAGAAATGATGTATCTCCCTTTGTTAACCCCTTCTCCGTGGTATTTTAAGGCTGTCCAGTTTTTGGTTTGAAGTGAAATCTCACTTTTGCCTGGAGGAAAAAAACCTCTGTTCTATATACACAAATCAGCTCCTTAATTTGCAAGAAAGTTGAGCAGATTTCATTAGAATTCTCACTTATCTCTGTTCTGTAGTGAATGTGAGAAATATAAAAGTCTGCTGTTTATTATATTTGTACCCGCCACCCTTTTACATGTACACGTGCTCAGTATTTCACCAAAGAATAAATACAGAAAACCAAAGGACATTACGGGGGATGCCTGCAATGTTACCTCACACTCTGTGCAGTCTTCTAAACACTGTCACCGTGGCTGCAAAGAAAAGGCATGTGATGTCCTATGGCAGTCGTAGAAAATCACAGCTGACTGCAGGCTGGTTTTAATAACTTTAAGGGTTAAATGGCTTTTATAGAAATGATTTGTTGAACATAAGGAGTTTTCTTTTGCAGAGCGCTCCCATTAGAAATGTTGGTTGTCTGGCTGTTGATCCAAAGACAATGACTCCTGAGTTACTGACCCAGAACAACTATGCACACCAGGAGTTTTGGCTGACTTCTCTGGCTGCATACGTCATTTGGGTCCTTGGTTTAAGTGTTGAAGCCTTTGGATCAACATAACAAACATTTTTTAGGCCAATAATAGAAGGAAGGCAATAGCATCCTCAGTACAGGAGTCCTTTGAACTCCATACATTTTCTTTGGAAAGGACAGCAGGCGGTTAATAAACTATGTTCAATGAAATAACATCTCTCCCCTTCAAGTGGACAACAATTCACACCTTCAGCCATGTGACTAGAAGGATTAACACATACGCAGACTGTGATACCAGGCACGAGTTTATGTAACTAGAACAGGGTGGTGCCACGACTTTCACCCCTCTTATCCTGTTCTTAGGCTTTATTCACATGAGGCATTTTGGGATTCCTGCAGCATGAACCTACAGATTCCTGTGCCACGAATCTCAGGTGTCCCCCATTCAGATGTGACCGCTGTACCCATTGAAGGTAATGATAGGGTGACAGCGGCTGCACCTGTCAGCGGCAGTCCACATTTAATCCCACATGGTACAAATACATGTGATTTGGAATAGATGATTGTTGCTGGATGCATCTATCCTGTATCCAGCGACAATCATCTATCCAAAACCACATATACCCGCACCATATATGATTACATATGGACTACCACTGACAGATTCTGCCTCGGTCATCATGTCCTTTACTTCAATGTGCACAGTGGCCGTATCTGAACTGTACACCTGAGGTTCCGCTTGCAAAAATCTGTAGGTTCCTGTCGTAGGAATGTCAGAAGTCCCCGTGTGAACAGAGCCTAAAAGTATATTTCCACTTTTTCAGCTAAATTAGGATAACACCTACTTTCTAATTTTATTCCATGTCCCTATTTACTTAGCTTAAAAGAGATCTATGGGGTAAGTGTTTTTCCCTAGAGTTCTCTTTAGGGTCACTGGAGGACATATACTAACCTCCTCCTGTGACCCAAAGCTTAGTATATCGGGGGCTATCGCCCGCAATATACTGAGAGCTCCCCAGCCCGGACGAGTCCCGACCATACTGTCTGGATCCACCCAGCTGCATGAGTGATAGCAGGCTCTGCCTATCTAGAGGCAGAGCACCCTGTGCCCGCCCCCTCCATTCAGCGCTGGAGGATCGGAGAGGGGAGGGGGGAATCCCTGGGGGGAGCAGTGACTGAAAGTCACCACCCTCTGCAGAGAGATGATCGGGAAGTGAGCAGGCTTCGGTATGTGTTCGGTCGCTCACTTCCCAATCGATAGAGCCGACCTGTGATAGCTTCTTTGTCACAGGTCGGCTCTAACTATGAGGATGAGTGGAAATATTTTTTTTTTCATTCTTTTTAGATATAGAGTTTGAATAGGAACACATAATAAACATATACTGAGGGGGGGTTCTGAAATTGTCATCCTACTTGTTTTCAATATTAGCATACATTCTGCACACTA
>NW_017306790.1:726450-738504 GCF_000935625.1 Nanorana parkeri
ATTTCAGAAATATATTTTTTAATGAATATCATATATATATATATATATATATATATATATATATATATATATATATGTGTGTATATATATATGATGTTCAGCAACAATGAAATATATATTATAATATTCTTCAGAGGAATATTTTATAAAGCCAGCGTGGATGGTTGTGCGTTGGCCAGCAGGTGGCAGCAGTTTGTCACCATCGGCTGCCAGGAACGCAGGGGGCTGCAACAGAAACTTATAGCTTGGGTCGATCAGAGATTCTACTAGATTTATGGAGGCAGCAGATGTTACTTCAATTTATGCACATAAATAGGATTGTGACTCAGTAAATCTGGGTTTTAATGCAGGGTTAGTAAATGTACATAATTATTATGAAAATGTAATATATAACACGAGCATGAGTTTAAAATCCATGTAGTGGCGACAAAGTAAAGTCAGTATTGCAGCAGTTTTACCAATATTATATTATGTAGGTAATACTCCAGTGTACTGCAAGAGCACCATTGTTTAAAATTAAAGTGTATCTGAAGACAAAACTTTTTATAGTAGGTTTGGAAGAGTGGAGAATAGTTAGAGCCTCTGACACGTTTTATTGCTCCCTGTGTTTATGATGGGAAGGTTTACTCTCTCTATAGTGACATTGGTCACTTGGACAGAATGTGAGAAGAAATCCCAAATTTTGCAGTTGTCATTAGAACAGGAATAGAGCCGAAATCTTCCAACTGTTCCAGGGAGAACCGTCTTAAAAGGGATTTCCACTCACTTTCTGTGCCTCCACAACAGGAAATGAAGGGAAATCTCCAGAACAGCATACAGGCAGAAAAAAAACAAAGGTTTTTACTAGGGATGCACCGATTATGTTTTTTCGGTATTGAGTATGAGTACCGATACCTAATACCGATACCGGAAGTCCCATTAAGGAAGCTGGGCAGCGTGTAATGATTAGCGTGTAATGATTAGTGACGAGGAAGCTTGGAGCCGGCTTTCAGTACAATCAAGAAGCCAGCGGGCTGGTAATAACTCCCCAACCGGCTTCCTGATTGACCAGCTTCCCGACCAATCATGAACCCGGGCGGTGAGTCATTACATGCCACCCTGCTTTCTGCTTGACCGTGAAGCCAGATTCATACTCCCTCGTCACCAGGTGACGAGGAAGCATGGAGCTGGCTTTCTGGCCGGGAATCCGCCAGCTTCCTGGCCAATCAGGAAGCCGGGTGGTGAGTCATTACCCGCCTTCCTGGTGAGAAGGGAGCGGCTTTCCAGCCAATCAGGAGGCTGGGTAGCATGTAGTGACTCACCGCCCGGCTTCCTGATACCGGAACTTCCGGTATTAGGATAAGTTTTGGGTGCATTTGGACGAGTACGAAAAGATAGAGATAAACTTTAATGGACAATGTTGATGGGATGAAATGCAGCGTCTTTCAGATGCATTCAGCTTGTATCAATAGATCACATTGACATGCTTCTGCGATCATTTAGAATTACTTGACAGATGCATTCAACCTGCTGTTGACCTCCTTACCTGCTTCTGAGATGCATCTAGCCTGCTTCTGAGATGCATCTAGCCTGCTTCTGAGATGCATCTGACCTGTTTCTCAGCTTCATCTGACCTGCTTCTGAGCTGCTGCAATCTGTTTCAAGCTGCTTTTGCATTGCCAATGAGTTATTTGGGTAGAGAAGTCGATCTGACTGTAACAAAAGCTTATGGATGCGGTCCCTTAGGGTTCTTAAAGTGATATCCGTGTACAGTTTTCCTGCTGTTTGGAGCAGTATGGAGCAGATGTCACTCTTGTGACATCCGTACCCACTCAGTTTTTTTCACTACCTTGTGATGGAGGGAAAAACTGAACTAAGCAGATCAATGTTAGGTATATGGTGAGTCTAATGTAAGTGGGCAAGTGATTTGTTTTTTTCTGACCTAGACGGACTCAGAAGTAATCAGACATAAATGGATGCTGGTCCATTTACATCCCATTCCCCATAGGCTAACAAACTGAAAAACTGACCGGCAGACCTGATAGGAACGCCTATAGGAATCTAATAGACCTGATACAAATGCTGCGTGAAAGTGGCCTAATGCTTTGTAATCCGCTGCAACGCATAGAATTATAGAACTTAAAAACAAAAGAAGGAAAAAAAAAAGCGAAGATTGCACACTACACATAAGGAAGACATATTATGTGCACAATAATGTGCACTGTGTGGTGTGAATGATCCCTGGAGGTGGTGACATTTCCTTCCAGTAGTTAACTCTGAAGGCCAGCCGATAAGAGTGATTGCATCACACTTCCATCTTCAGAAACCACCACACTGATTATATGGGACAGATGAAAAGAATCTGATATGGTTTTCATCACACAGACCTATCAGAGAAACATTTCACATCCCAGAGGCAGGATAGAGATGTATTGTGTCTACTGGTGTCTGCTAGGAAATAGTCAACACAGGCGAGGTGATGGAAGTCTATGGAATGCTTCCTGCAATAGAGCAGCGAGGACAGCAGTCATCAGCAGGCTGGCTGCTACAGAACAACAACCTCCATCATCTATCTGACTCTGGGGACATCAAGTCTCCCTTCCACTAATGACCAAGCAAAAGGGCATTTCAGTTTGGTTGATAGAAGAACCACAAAGTCTTTGGTAGATGGGTATTGTTTTCCTGCATTTGATGTGTGTTTGAAGCACATGGCATAGGCAGGTCGCATATTCTCATTTACTTGAATGGTGTGGTGTGGGTGACAATTCTGAGGCAGCATTTGAACCTCTTTGTGTTGCGTTCGTTGGATGCAGCAAGTCCTGTTGAGATGCATTTGCATTGCAGGCAATACAGGTCAAATACAGCTTTGGCTGCAGTTTGCGCTTTATTGCATGTTTCAGTCGACTTGCATTTAAATGCAAAAGAAAGCGTTTGACAATATCTGTCCATATGAGCCCTTATGATGACTAGATCATTGCCACAATGGTCAATACACCCCCAAATCTGACATTGCAGCTTTGCGAGTTCAATCGCCTTCCAGTTTCCTATATCTTCAATGGTGAGACTTCTTCCCCCCCAACTCTTCTCCCTCACATAAGACTATAATGAAGGTTTTTTTCTCTCACAGAAGGACTCCCAATTGTTTATTTATTCTACATTTTAGAGAATCCAATAGAAAGAGACACAAATACTTGGCTTCAGAACGGTTGCAGCAGCTGGTCGGCTCTGGGATTGTGGGAATTCTGAATAGGTGAGATAAATAGTAGACATCTGCATGTCATGTCTCATCTGTTTCCAGTGATCTGTGATCTGATTCTAGCGACCCCTGAGTACTAATAATATGCTCCCAGCCTTTATTCAGACCTGTGAAAGACCTGTATGCAATTACATTGAGACACTTTCTGTAACAATCAGGAAGGACTAGAAATCATTGCATTCCTCCTTATTTGCAATGCTCCACTCATTAGAGTTTTCACCAATGTGGAGGCACAAGATGTGTCATGCTCCTCATGTAATCTGCAGGGTTAAGCTGTCATTTTGACAGCCCGGTCCCACTCTAATGATCTTGTCTTGAATTGTGCTGCAACTGTACTGCCTTCTTTTTATAGTTTAAAACACTGTGCAAACTGTTGGTGCTATGTAAAGCCTGTATAATAATGGTTGCTACAAACCTCATTGGATCTGACTTGTGAGGGAGAAAGTAATCATTACACAAGGTGTGTGCCCCTCCCCCATTACCCTTTGTTTTTGGGCACTTTGGCATCTTACAAATTGGTGCTTAAAGGACCTTGTCAAGGCAGTGTGTCCACCCATTATGATTGTATTGTCAGATTACACCACTGCTCATAATTAAAGTATTTGTACACACACTGCTAAAAAACATATCCTAGTATAGCAAATGTTATTTGATAACTATAACCACATTTACATTTGCTAAAAAATATTATGTGTATAGTTTTTGGATGTTTTATTCGGTGGTCACATGACCACACATCCTCCCTTCACATCCCTTTCCTCCATAGCAGGGGGCATGTCTGCATTGTAAGCGGGTGGGCAGAATATATCCACATCACATACAGAGGGTATCTCAACAGTATACCGCAGCCAGCCTCTGTAGAGCAGTGCTTGGTCCAAGATCTCCATTCTCCACAGCCCATACCTTGTGCCCAAAACGCCCGGTGGGCCTCTCTGTCCCTATACATGTGAAGGCATCTCCTGGTACACTCATCCTATTGTCCTCCCTCCCATGAGTGTACTGCCTAGGATCCCTGCTTCTTTTTCCTTGCTGCTCCACCAGCTAAACCTGACTAAGGCTCCAGCTTTTTCTCCATAATGTCACACACAGTGGGGAAGTACACTCCCTGTCTGTGTACATTGCAGCGAGGCTTCTGCTTGGTGCTGCTCTCAATCAAAACAGAAGGGCTGGTTGGGTGCATGGCCACAAAACTGACTATGGGAAATAAAGGCACATTGTATATCGGCATTGTATCTTTTAACAAAGGTGAACAAGGGGTAGCGGCAAACAAAGGGAGGCAAACTGGTCAAACACTGGGATGCAGGGTCGTCTCAAAAATGAGGCAGCCTGAGGGTGTTGATTCGTCGGCATCTCTTTGGGTCATGTGCCCACTTTTTGCGCTGGTTGCTAGGAGCTGGGCGGGACGCTGGCCAGAGTGACCAATCGCCCCACCCCACACCCACACCCCCCTCCACGCGACAAAAAGGCTAGGGACACCACTGCCAGCATGGATCTGTTTCCGTGCTTGCTGTGGTCAGATTTGAACAGGAACCAAAGGGAACAGTATTTAGAAGCAACATAAAAAAAAGACCATTACAGACTACATTTACAAAGAACTTTATGTATACACCAACACATGTATGGAATCCCAATTTTATGGGTAACATATGTTTCAATCTCAGATACTGAATATTTTGATTATTTAGGCAACATGATGCTATTTATTAAAGATTGAGTCATCTGTAATAGTGCAGGAAAACAAACCCTGACAAGTATGGGCTCCTTTAAAGATTACCTTTCCCTTTCAAATATCTTGTTCATCGACCAGTTTTATGCAAGCTATTACATATTCTAATATTTTTATTTTAGTATACATACTGTATTCTCAGGGGAGCTAGATCTTTCTATAGAAAGAGGTTGATTTTAGGTTGAGAGTTGGGCTTGCAGGACCTTTTTCTCTCCCTCAGCTAATACTGCTAACACATCATGTAATGACAGACAAGGCAGAAATTGTCCCATATAGCCTAACATTTTGTTACTTAGAGAAAGAAACTTTGCTTGGAGTAATGAGTGAGCTAGAAGACTGAAATAAAATCAAGGTCTGTCCTAGGATGGAAACCAAAGGCACAACTCTCAAACCAAATCATTTATTTCTAAAAAAAAATTGACATTTTGGAAAACTAAGATTTGAAAATAAATTGCTAAAATCTCAGACATGAATACCAGATGGAAAAGGACATGTCAATTTTAATCTGGGATGGCTGAAAATTTAACACTGATATGAAATGTCATTTAAATCAATATTTATTTCAATTAGTAGCCTTTTACCCGATAATCTGGATTTAGGTATAGTGGCTCTTGTTGGGCATCTTGGGAGTCTGGATAGGCAGGCTGGGTAAGCTGAGACTTGCATAGCTGTCACTAGAGCCTCTGGAACCCAGTGTGGAAGAACTGAAGGTGGTAATCTCTCTTTATTAGTGATAGGCTTAACACCCCCAAGTTCGGTTCTAATTCAGACTTTAGAACATGGAAAAAGTGTGAACTTGAACTTAGAACTTAATGTAAGTCTAGGGGGCCAGAACTCGTAAAATCAAATGTCCCCATTTTGAAGCCTTATATACAAGTTATTGGCCATAAGAAGGGTATGGGGGTTCGGGTACTGCCCTGAGGGACATGTATCAATTAAGTCCCCTTAAACTGCCTGTAAAGTGGCGGATCTGTATGATGTATAGAATTTGGTGCAGCAAAAATGGCATTTATAAAGAAAAAAATTACATTTAAATTGCCGGTAATTGATATTCCTTGAATCTTGTAAACAACTGCTTGTAGAGGCAGCCTATATGAAGAGGCGACATTTTAGGACACACGGACCAAGGTTGGAGATTTTTGGGATAAATTCTGGTGTCTCTTTTGCAGATGTTGGATGAAAGTTACAAGAGGTGCTCTAAAATTGGGCCTTTAGTGTTGGCGGTGCCTTCACACCATAACCCTTCAGCCCTTCAGTTATTCTTGATGAGTGCAGGATTGGACCCTGCTCTAACAATTTAAATTATATATACCTGTCACACACCTGTCTCTTTGTTGGCCTTTCAGACATGATGTGGGGCTTATTATAACATTTTATTAGAAAATGTGGGATGGGAAATTGGTGCTTGTGTGCAATACTTTATCGAATGTAGTGCTTGGTGCACTATAAACTGTTGTACAATGGCTTATTAAAATAAATTAAAACCAAAAAATTTTAAAAGAAGAAAACGGGAACACCTGTGACATGGAAGGGGGAACAGCAATTAGGCAGCAAAAGAACATGCTGCTGAAAAAAAAAGTACAAATAATAAAAGAAAATTAATAAAGAAAGAAAAATGGGAACACTGGTGATGCAGGAGAAACACCAGTGACGCCACTGACACACAACAAAAAGACAGAGAATATAAAACATAGAAAATAATGCTATATACAGTACAGAGCACTGTATATAGCATTAAATGCTGTATAAAGTACTGACACTTCACTGTGCTACACTACACTGCACTGGACTACACTACACTAACAGCTACACTCTATATTTAACTCCAGGAACACACTATATAAGGCTGCCATGTAAGCAGCCTTATATAGTGTGGGGCTGGGACTTAGCTGTAAATCATGATTGGGCAAAGTCATCATGACTTTGCCCAATCATGGCTCTTACGTAGCCATGTACCGTGATTGGGCAAAGTCTTGCACCTGACCTGTGGTCAGGTGCATTGCTTTACCCAATCAGGGCTCTCCAATGCACACAGTGCACTGCGGGGTACTCGGCGGGCGAAGAGCCCGCTGAATGCCCTGACAGCTCGTGTGTTCACCGAACACATGAACTAGCGATGCTCGACTCGAACTGTTGTTCGACTCGAACATCGAGCCCATGACTACTCTTTAGCTATAAGGTTCTAATAATCTGTAATGTCCTTTGTACACTGTAGGATAATTGTTTTGATAAATCTATCTATCTATCTATCTATCTATCTATCTATCTACCTATCTATCTATCTATCTATCTATCTATCTATCTATCTATCTATCTATCTATCTATCTATCTATCTCTCTAGCTATACCTCTAGTGCCCAGCCAATGGCCCAGAGTGCCATGTGGCCCTTTGGCACTTATTGTGTGGCCCTTTGAACACCTGCACACAGTGTTTTGGTGCTGCATTTATTATTTTTCACACTATCTTACTTTTTCTATGCTATCCATCCCTTTTTTTCTTTTGTGTTTTTTAATGGATCTTGCTAAAAGAAATATATTAAGTGTGGCACAAGTAAATAATAGGGGGCTGGGAGAGCACAAAGTGTGAGCCTTGATTTGTAAAGGATGGTAACAGCAATGATCCCTATCAGTCTCATGTAAACTTTCTCCAGTCTATGACTGTATCCTAAAGTGAGTCCCTAGTCTCTGACCACCTCTTTTTGTGTGTCCGCAGTCTTTGGTCATCTCCTGATGTGTGTCCCCAGTCTTAGACCATGTCCTGAAGCATGTCCCCAGTCCCTGATCATCTCTCTAATAGTTTAGCATCTAATCACACCACAGAAGTTTCTTGTAGTTTGACCAGCGCTAACCAACTTCTTACTAATGGCGTTGCAGATTTAATATGGCTCGATGTACCAGTTAGGGATATGTTAATGTGGCAGGACCTTTTCCACCTATTGTGACCTAAATTAAAGTGAATTAAAGTGATATTAAAGTCAAAAGGTTTTTAATGTATTTCAAATGCTTATGAAATTACTTAGGATGGAGGCTGGTCGTTGATCACTATCAGTCTTATCTCCATTCTATAACTCTGTCCGGAAGCCGTCCCCATGTCCCTGACCATCTCCTGAAGCATGTCCTCAGTTTCTGACCAACAACTGAAGCGTGTCCCCAGTTCCTGACCATCTACTGAAGTGTGCCCCCAATCTCTGATCATCTTATGAAGCAAGCCCCCAGTCCCTGACTATCTCCTGAAGCGTGCCCCCAGTGTCTGTCCATTTCCTGCAGTCTCAGACAGCTTTGTTTAGCCTTTTATTCACTGAATATTATTTGTGGCCCTTTGGTGATGTCAGAGGCTGCACTTAAAGCCCCCTATTGCAGGTATGTTGTATGAATATAAGTGTTGTAAGTATGTTGACCACCACTGATCTATCATATAATTGCTGTATAGGTTTTTTACTACTACATGGTCTACCAAACTGCCTTTGCGTGTGACTGATTTATAAACAGCAAATCCATGGAAATTCCATGGAAATGGAGATGTTGGCAACCCCGCTCTTACCATTTGCGGAGACAAGGAATTCCCCAAGCTACTGCAGATTCCAGTCCAATCTTTATGAAATGTAACAATAATCACAGTAATGATTTCATCAGTGCAATGGGACTACTGTGTATATTGGGCAAGATTCTTCCTGTGCTTTTATTTAGAACACAGACAGGAAACATTGCTTTAATCTCACTTCTGCCAAGAAAGGAAATGTTTTGCTGCAGCCAATTCAAGGCCCCGATCTCACCTACAGCCTGACACACTGGAAACTATTATGATATTCTCTAACAGTTTAGCAGCTAATCACACCGCAGCAGTTTCATGTAGCTTGAACCAGCGCTAACCAACTTCAAATTAAGGGTGGGGCAGATTAAATATACATGGCTCGATATACCAGTTAGTTATATGTGAATATGACTTTTTTACTTTTTGTTAACTAAATTAAAGTAATATTAAAGTCAAAAGGTTTTTAATCTATTTCGAATGCTGATGAAATCATAATCGATGCTGCTCTTTGATGTTTGATAGTTTTAGTTTCCTGCAGAATCAGCTGGTCCTCTGGGCGTTGGTCCTGATATACTGTTTTAGGGTTGAACCTTTCACTTGCAGAATCCTATGGAGCCACCCTTGTGTGTGCTAGTAAACTGTGTGTGTCTCCACAAACACACAATGAACAGCAAAGCAATCCATTCCCCTGCTTCCCTCTAATCTTACCTCCCTACTTCCTTCACCATGCTAGTAGATGGAAAGCTGCTGGAGACCCTCCCTTGTGGTCCACGATCCAGTCTTGCTCTTAGACGTAAGGACACCAAGGGACATACCATCGCTGGAGTGAAGGAGCCAGCTGGGTTTGCAGTTCAGGTGATTATATATCCCTAGTCAGAATGAGCAGTTAACCCTTACAGTGCAGGGGTAGCCCCACTGCAAGGATTAAGATTTGATTTGCCTGGGGTTTTAAAGGTTTTAGTATGGCTTTGTATGTGAAAAATGCAGATCCTGCTTGGCATTTTTGGGGTGCCATTAACGATAAAGGGCACCTCAGATCCAAAAAGTGTTTTTCACACATTTCATAAACACATGTAATGCACTACATTATTGTGAACAGGGGCTTTGAGTGCTTATCATCCCATACTGCATATAATATCTGTATACCTAAATGCAACACGTATGCACACGGTTCTGCTCGTGGTACACATACCTTTGTTGATTCTGCCTTTCTATTAAGTATATAGTACAGAGTTTAAACAAAGAGGACCGACAGGTTGACAGCACGTGTTACACAATGTAGCTGACTCATTACAACCGGAGGAAAGAAAACAAGCACAAAAGTGGCACTACCAATCAGTAAAGTAGATGCAAACTGTAGTGATGGACTTACAACCCCAATTCAATAAAAGTTGGGACGCTGTGTAAAATCTACATAAAAACAGAATGCAATGATTTGCAAATCTCATAAAGCCGTATTTTATTCACAAAAGAGACCAGAAAACATATCCAATGTTTAAACTGAGAAAATGGACCATTTTAAGAAAAAAATAAGCTAACTGTGAAATTGATGGCAGCAACACGTCTCAAAATGGTTTGAACATGGCCATGTTTACCAGGGTGTAGCATCCCCTCTTCTTTTAACAACACTCTGTAAATGTCTGGGAACTAAGGACACCAGTTGCTGGAATTTTGGGCCAGGAATGTTGTCCCATTCTTGCCTGATATATTATTCTAACTGCTCAACAGTCCTGGGTCTTCTTTGTCGTATTTTTCATTTCAAGATGCGCCAAATATTTTCAATTGATAAAAGTTTTGGACTGCAAGCAGGCCAGTTAAACACCCGGATTGTTCTACTATGAAGCCATGCTGTTGTCATAGATGTAGTATGTGGTTTAGCATTGTCCTGCTGAAATATGCAAGGCCTTCCCAGAAAAAGAAGTTGTCTGGATGTGCGCATATGCTGCACTAAAACCTGGATATATCTTTCAGCATTGATAGTGCTTTTCCAGATATGCAAGCTGCCCATTTGATATGCACTAATGCACCCCTAAACCATCAGGGATGCAGGCTTTTAAACTGAGCACTGATAACAAGCCGGAAGGTCCCTCTCCTCTTTTGTACGGAGGACGTGGCACCCATGGTTGCCAAAAAGGATGTCAAATTTCAATTTGTCAAAAAAATGTTCTGTCGGACCACAGAACATTTTTCCACTTTGCAACAGACCTTTTTAAATGAGCTTTGGCTCATAGAAGACAGCAGAATTTCTAGATCAAGTTCAGATATGGCTTCTTCTTTGCATGATAGAGTTTTAACTTTGATTTCTGGATGGCTCAGCGAACTTTCTTCACAGACAGTGATTTTTGAATGTATTCCTGAGCCCATGCAGTGATGTCCATCACAGAATTATGTCTGTTTTTAATGCAGTGCCATCTGAGGCTCCCGAATATCATGGGCATCCAATATTGTGTTTCAGCCTTGTCCCTTGCACACAGAGATTTCTCCAGATTCCTGGAATCATTTGATGATATTATGTATTGTAGATGATAATATATTTAAAGTCTTTGCAATTTTACATTGAAGAACATTATTCTGAAATCGTTCGACAATTCGTAGACACAGAGTGAGACACTCTGACTCTCTAAGATACTCTTTTTATACCAAATCATGTTACTGATCTGTTGTCAATTAGCCTAATTAGTGGCAAAATGTTCTTCCAGCTCCTCCTTGTTAGTACCGTTTTTTTGTTGCCCTGTCCCAACTTTTTTGAGACATGTTTCTGCCATCAATTTCAATATTACCATATTATTTTCCTAAAATGGTCAATTTTCTCAGTTTAAACATTTGATATGTTTTCTATTGTGAATAAAATCTGGGTATATGAGATTTGCAAATCATTGTATTCAGTTTCTATGTAGATTTTACACAGCGTCCCAACTTTTTGGGAATTGGGGTTGTATTTGCTCTCTTTTGGTCTTTTAACTATAACACTGAAAGCATTTTTTATATTTGTTTGATACATGCAATCCTACCAGATACCCAGTGAACTCAATATTATGTTAACTGTGCCTCTGCTGCACTGTTTTATCAGCCCGGTGTGGTTAACATCTGTGGACTACAGAACTCTGCTATTTGTTAAAGTGACAACACTGCTCCTATATAGATACAGTAAAGTAATTGAGCATGGCCATTCTAGGACAGGAGGTGTCTTACTGGCTGAATCAGCAGATGAAAATAGGAAAAGCTGAAAAAGAAGCCTATGCAGTCACATCATCGAAGGACTGGTAATCTGCAATATATAACATTTCATTTTTTTTACTTTAACCAGTTGACATCCGCGGTGTTAAACCCCCTTCCCATCCAGGCCATTTTAGCAGTAAAAGACCTTTAAAACTGCAAGCATTGTGGAGAATGGCGTATTTGAAAGCTCTTTTACTGGGTGCCAATAAAATGTCATTGCATTCATGTCCATATTTTGGGCACAGCTGCACTTTAGGTTAAAGGTCAAGTGTACCTTTTTACCATGTTTCATGTTACACCCATATTCAGGGTGTTTTATAAAACATGGTCACATGCCCCCCC
>NW_017306790.1:738937-741074 GCF_000935625.1 Nanorana parkeri
CCCCCCCCCTTATTGCACCTGCCCCCCACTTACTTGAATCATGGGGTTCTTCTCCCCACAGGCTGCTACTATTTCGGAAATCTGTGAATTTGGGGATCTGCGAATGGAGAAACCACAAGTCCCGACTGCCACTGTCAATGGAATACAAGTACCGTGACGTCACAGCACTCAAAGTCCATTCATTCTACCTCCCACCGCTGTTACTGAATGTCCGTACCTTGGTATAGGCAGGGGGTGGAGCCAGAGCATTGCAACCATGATCCACCGATCGCAGTTGCAGTGCTTTACTGGCTCCAATGCAAAAACATAATACCTGCACATTTTTTTCTTTTATGAATATGTGTGCCGTTTTTTATTTATGAATTCATTTATTTTTAAGGTGGATTTTACCTTTAAACTATTAATTTTATGAAAAAACGTAACAAAAATGTGGTTTAGTTGCTATGGGCAACGCTACTTTTGTGGATATTTACTGTTTTTCAGTTTTAATAAATAATGCTCCAGCAACATTCATAGCCTAGAATTAAAATATTATATTGGAAAGCACAACAGTCTTTAAACTGTATAGATCAAATCGTTTACTTTAATTGTGTAACAATTGCTGGAAATGCAGATTAAATATCAGGAAATTTCTCCTTCCTATCATACTTCAATGTGAAGCCAGTAATAAAGAACTTGAAGCACTCAGAATTATAAAGCTTTGCCTGCTCGCTCACTGCTTCCCTGGTTCATCATGGCTCTTACATCGTCTCTATCTGTCTAATGAACTGTCAGTAGAGCCATCTTTTTACTTGAGTCAGGCTATTTCCTGTACATCTTATGTTCCCATACATATGTCCCTGGAAGTACTTTTGTCCAAAGGGTACCTCGGTATTTAAAGGGTCAATCCAGCCAAAACTTATATTTCACCCTTTGGTAGATACCAGAGTTAATGGATTCCCACTCACCCTTTGAAAAATATACTCCTGTATCATTAGGTAACTAAAAATGGCAAAAAAAAGGTGTGCCCCATAGTTCTCTTTTAATATAACTTTAAACCACTTGACTATAACTTATATCAGGAACTCTCCTGGCATATGTTCAGTGGCATAGTGGTTAGCGCTTCTGCAGCTCCTAGCAGCACCTGGTTCCAATCCCAGCCAGGTCACTATCTGCAAGGAGTTTGCATGTTCTCCCTGTGCTTGCGTGGGTTTTCTGTGGGTACTCTGGTTTCCTCCCACACTCCAAAGACATGCTGGAAGGTTAATTGGCTCCTGTCTAAATTGGCTGTCGTATGTATGCATGTGATACTAAAGGTGCCCATACACTGCTCGATTCTCGTACGAGAATCGCGGGAAATCCCGCGATCGTACGAGAATCGAACAGTATGAACGAAGACGTGCGACCGTTTCTACTGCACGGTCGCACGTCTTTTGTCTAAGGAGCATGTTAGAAAACCAGCCGAGAATCGTACGATCTTCGGCTGGTTAGAACGGTGCTCGGGAGACAAATGCCGAACGGGCCGGTGTGCGCACGTGCACACTGCCCGTTCAGCATTGCGGTCATCGGAAGCCTGCCCCTCAGGGGGGGCGGGCTTGCGATGATCGAGAGTGCGATCTGCCTGTCCAAGATGGGCAGATCGTACGTTTTTTTAATCACTTTACAACCATCGCAAGACTAAGGTCTTGCGATGGTTGTACAGTGTATGGCCGCCTTTAGATTGTAAGCTCCTTGAGGGCAGGGACTGATGTGATGTACAGTATGTAAAACACTGTGTAAATTGTTGACACTATATAAATAGGGATGGTCCCGATATTCGAGTCGACCAACAGTTTGATTTGAACACCAGCAGTTCGTGTGTTTGGCAAATACACGAATTATCAGGGCGTACCGCACAGTGCCTTGTGAAGAGCTGATTGGGTAAAGCAATGCACCTGACGACAGGTCAGGTGCAAGACTTTACCTAATCACAGCACAGTGCACTGTGAAAGCCATGATTGCACAAAGTAACGACGACTTTGCCCAATCATAGCTCATACAGCTAATTCCTGTCACAGCTAGCTCCGCCCAATCGTTTATATTTTGCCAACATCTGTCAGAATGCTATTCTGCAGCGGGAGTTTGTCGTAAGCAGGCGGGTCGGTGGGTGCCAGGTTTT
>NW_017306790.1:741843-761244 GCF_000935625.1 Nanorana parkeri
ACTCCAAAGACATGCTGGAAGGTTAATTGGCTCCTGTCTAAATTGGCTGTCGTATGTATGCATGTGATACTAAAGGTGCCCATACACTGCTCGATTCTCGTACGAGAATCGCGGGCAATCCCGCGATCGTACGAGAATCGAACAGTATGAACGAAGACGTGCGACCGTTTCTACTGCACGGTCGCACGTCTTTTGTCTAAGGAGCATGTTAGAAAACCAGCCGAGAATCGTACGATCTTCGGCTGGTTAGAACGGTGCTCGGGAGACAAATGCCGAACGGGCCGGTGTGCGCACGTGCACACTGCCCGTTCAGCATTGCGGTCATCGGAAGCCTGCCCCTCAGGGGGGGCGGGCTTGCGATGATCGAGAGTGCGATCTGCCTGTCCAAGATGGGCAGATCGTACGTTTTTTTAATCACTTTACAACCATCGCAAGACTAAGGTCTTGCGATGGTTGTACAGTGTATGGCCGCCTTTAGATTGTAAGCTCCTTGAGGGCAGGGACTGATGTGATGTACAGTATGTAAAACACTGTGTAAATTGTTGACACTATATAAATAGGGATGGTCCCGATATTCGAGTCGACCAACAGTTTGATTTGAACACCAGCAGTTCGTGTGTTTGGCAAATACACGAATTATCAGGGCGTACCGCACAGTGCCTTGTGAAGAGCTGATTGGGTAAAGCAATGCACCTGACGACAGGTCAGGTGCAAGACTTTACCTAATCACAGCACAGTGCACTGTGAAAGCCATGATTGCACAAAGTAACGACGACTTTGCCCAATCATAGCTCATACAGCTAATTCCTGTCACAGCTAGCTCCGCCCAATCGTTTATATTTTGCCAACATCTGTCAGAATGCTATTCTGCAGCGGGAGTTTGTCGTAAGCAGGCGGGTCGGTGGGTGCCAGGTTTTTTTTTTAATTATTATTATTATTTCTATTTATTTATTGTTTTATTTTGTGGAGTCATCGTTGTCATGGACAGCGCTGGATGTCGTCATTGACCCTGGATTACGTTGGTGGATCCATTTTTTTTGTAAAATAAAAGACTTTTTAAAAACTTGTCTTTTGTTTTTTTTTCAAATAAAGGATTTTTTTAAAAGTCTGGTGTGTTTATTTACAATTTATTTGAACCCTTTAGTAAATGGGTAGGGGTACAAGTACCCCTTCATTTCACTACTCTTACATGGAAGGCAAAAGTGGCAGACAGGGGCGGGTAAAAGGTGGGGAAAAGGCAGAGCGGGAGGGGGGCCAAGTTGCTGCACCATGGGCCTCTGGGTTGTACTTGCCCCCTGGGCTAAAAGTTGCCAGTCAGCCCCTGGGGTAACCTGATGTGAATACGCCCCCCCGCCCGCATCCCCACAACCAACGCCCCAGGGAGCTAACCTGGAAAAGAACCGTCCTAGTGTCAAGGGCATGTGGCCTGGTATGGCAGGGATGGGAGGAGTGCTTGCTCGGATCAAGGGTCCATGCTTTTTTTTTCCTTTTACATAGGGTCCCTCCTAACTTTCCTACTAGACCTAAAGGGTGTTATTTTTTTTCTTTATCAACGTCACTTTTTGCAGCCGCAGATTCTCTACATTGTACAGATCCGCCACTTCACAGGCAGTTGAAGGGGACCCCCCACGCACAATATTTAAAATAATTTTTCATTTTTATTGTTTCACTTAAAGTGATGGTAAAATCACTGCTCCTTTAAAAACTGTATTTTTTAAAGTGTTTTTTTCATTGATTCCTGTCCCCAGGGCAGTACCCGGATCACCATACACTTTTTATGGCCAATAACTTGCATATAATCCTTCAAAAAGGGGACAATTGATTTTCAGAGTTCTGGTCCCATAGACTTACATTGAGTTTGAAGTTCGAGTGCAAGCTTTTTCCATGTTCTAAAGTTCGAACTCGAACTGAACTCAGGTGTGTTCAGCCCACCACTATATATAAATTCCTGTAATAGATACATATTAAAGGTGGATGTACAGGAATTATGGAAGGGAGTTCTTGCTGTTAGAGTATTCAAGACTTATAAGGA
The DNA here is from genome assembly GCF_000935625.1 of Nanorana parkeri. NCBI lineage: Eukaryota > Metazoa > Chordata > Amphibia > Anura > Dicroglossidae > Nanorana > Nanorana parkeri. The sequence goes on from NW_017306790.1 coordinate 743,876, forward strand.
GGCAGAAGATTACACCTTTATATAATTTCGGGGTTAATTGACCCTTTAAATACTGTATCAGTGGATTGATTCTACAATCCTCTTGAGCCGTTGATATAATTTCACCATAACGCATGAGATTTGTAGAAGATAAAATGTGTACATGTAAACAGAGTGGAAGACGTTTTATAATAATTTACATCTAAACTCTGCAATAAGCAAAAATTGTCTAAATACAAGAATCATGTGTGTTCGTCCTTGAATCTTGGTGTGCTTTGTCTATTTCTTCCAGCAGTAATCCAGTGTGAAATGTTCCCTTTGTGCAGGAGTTTCCTGTAATAAAGATGGGTCACTGGTGCTCTCTCTACCTATACAGGGTGACTAGTCTTGTCTCCGTCCCCTCCGTTAGTTTTCTGCAGGCAGCCTGTAGTGGGCGGAGCTTGCTTGGCCCCTCCTAGGGTATGGACAGCACAGGGATGATGCCACTGCTACTTTTACAGGGCAATATTTGGGCTTGCAAAGGCCTATGGAGCTCACAAAGTGGATTTATACACCAAGAGGTATTCTTGCTTAATATGGAAAAAAGTCCGCCGCTCAGCCATGCTACAATTACGTTTTCATTTAAACGGCCTTATCAGATGTGCTACTTTATTAAGAACATTGTTTCCATACAGAGCTTGTAATTATATATGCACACGGAGGTAGCTTTTTTTAATTCCGTTTTTAATAAAGAGTCAAATAATAGAGAAGATAAGGAAAATAAACATGTGGGAAACAAGCTGTAGAAAGTATTTCTTATAAATACAATTTCTAGGCCAAGTACAACATGAGTCATCAATATCTATCTGAAGCAGATTTGGTTTCGTGTTTCCAAGAAAAAAAAGAGGAAGAAAAATTGTCTAAGTGTGACACAGATATGAGATCAGGAATACGAGTGTGAGTGGGTGGAGGTAGAATAGGGTTGGAGGGACTGAGGTGCCCCAGACTGAGTAACTGAATAAAGAATATTCCAATATAGTCACTTAAAGCTGATCTCCGAGATGATCAAATATTGTCCACATACAAGAGGTTTGTGTATTCTTACCTGAATCTTGGTGTGCTTTGTGTAGCTCAGTGGTAGGCAACCTCAGCACTCCAACTGTGGTGGAACTACAATTACCATGAGGCTTTACAAGACTCTGACAGCTACAGGGACGACTTCACGAGGCAGCGACATCATGGGATTTGTAGTTTCAGCACAGCTGGAGTGCCAATGTTGCCTTCCCCTGGTGTATTCCTTCCAGATTAAGGCATTATATGAATAGACAAGGGGAGAGGAAATGGTGGGTAAGCCACAACATCCCTTTATTTTATGAGAGCCACCGCTCAGTGGCGTCCCAAGGGGGGTGTGGCCCGCACCGGGTGACACCGTCAGAGAGGGTGACACCAAAATGACTGACAGTCGATTTGGTGTCACCCCCTCTGAAAAGTCGGGCTCAGCCCGACAGCTGCATGAGAGAGGAGGAGACTCAGTGGCATACCTTATCCTGCCAGATGAACGTCCCCTGCTCTCTCTGCCGGCATTCATCACCGAGATGGCCGACGCCAGCTGAGTGCGCGTGGGCATCATGATGTCACGTAATGACGTTGCACACGTGCGATGTCATCACACATGCGTGTGACTTCATTACGATGTTACACCCAGCCTGGGGACTCCTCTGCCTCAGCTCTCAATGAGGGGAATTTATCAAAACTGGAGCAGACAGAACCTGGAGCAGTTGCCCAAAGTAACCAGCTGTGAACAAACTGAAAAGAGAAGCTGATTGGTTACCATGGGCAACTGCTCCACATTTATTCTGCTCCATTTTTGATAAATTCCTATCAATGTATAGAGATTGCCATCATCGAGGCATGCAAACACACATCATTTGGCATTCCCCTGCCAGGATCACATATTATGGAATATTTCTTGTTTTACTGATCCTAATCTGATGTACAATATAGTGATAATGTGTAAACCTTATATAAGGCGACTATTCCTACTGATGGTGGGAAACAAATGACACCGGGAGAAGCTGCCTCTGCTAATAATAGGAAGAAGCCCTGTGTGTGTAATAGTATATCCAGCCCTGGTTTTAGGCTATGGAGAGAGGTGGGGGAAGAGTTTGGAAAAGCTTTTACATATTGAAATGTTATCTACTTACAGCCTGCCAATAAAAAGCCGGTTTACAGAGATCAATAGCTCAAGCTGCAGTTTACACACAAACTGCATCACTGTACTGATTGATCGTTTACACCTCTTTTATACTGTACATATGCAGTATGTATGTGGAGAGATATAATATAGTTTAAAAACATATATATGGGCCTATTTATAAAACAAAAAAACATGGCTATTCTTCCAGCAAAACGCTTCTGTGCAAATTACCTGCATTTGCTCATTAGTTTTAGGGAATTTTCACACAAGGTTTAAAGCTGGGGCTTTTGCACAAATGGGGCAAAGTTTAATGAGGGGGATTAAAAAAACTGTAGCAGACAAAATGTGGAGCAATTGCTCATGGCAACCAATCAGCTTCTATATTCAGTTTGTTCAGTTCAGCTTTCAAAATGTTAGATAGAAGTTGATTGGTTGCCATGGGCAACTGGTCCACATTCTTTCTGCTCCAGTTTTGATAAATTCCCTACATTGTATTTGATTGAATGTTTTTAAGCCATTTCTCCTCTGATTGATTGTTCTTGGACTATTGTGTTAGGCTATTTTCTCTTCTGATTGATTGCTCTTGGACTATTTTCTCTTAGGCTCTGTTCACACCTAGGCGTATCGAATATGTGCATTTGTCGCGCGTTTCGTGACGCGCGTTTTTACCGCAATTCACAGTAAAAAACCGTGTGACAAACATGCGTTTCCGAGGGTTACTTGGCTGTATCCCAATGGAAACGCGCAACAAAAACGCCGCAAAGAAGCTCATGTACCTTTTCAGGCGCAGGGCGTTTTGTAGCGCGTTCAGACGGGCTGAAATACGGCAACGTGTGAATCATACCCATAGAAAACAATGGGATTTTCATGTTTGAGCATTTTGTAGAGCGTTGAACGCGCTACAAAACGTACAGGTGTGAACCAGGCCTTAGGATCAAAAATTCTTAGGGAATTGGGGAATGTTAACATTGCCCTGTGAAAGACAACTTAAATATCAGAAAATAAAATTTTACACATAGTAAAAAACAATTGCAAGGGTATCCTTCATGATTTTTGCGCAAATGCTTATATATATTTTTTATAAATAATCAATCAACAAAATGCCCAGGACTATCAATATAACCACAATATAACAATATAACCACATATTAAAACCAAATAAGTCCTTTAGAAGTTCATCAGTGTATTCAGTGATCCACAAAGTGCAAATGTCTCTCAACCAAATTATGCAAAAAAGTACTTTTAAGTGATCACTCTCACCATCCGTGTGTGATGCCAGGGACAAGGACCGCAGTGTAGTGGGGACCATTAAGAGAAAATGGTCTTACAGCGCTCAATCAGATCACAATCCGTCCACTTGAATGTTGTGCAGTCAGTATTCCACTATGCCTCCTTCTTTTCCATTAACCAAAAGCTCATAAAAAGTATTTTAAAACATCCAGCATGTGATACCGTAAAATCAATACATTTATTTAAAAAGATTAAAGACACTCACAAAAGATGTTAGAGCGACCTCACCTTGTTCTGGGCGCAGCGTGAAGCATCATCCAGCCGGGCAGCAGCCAATGAGTGGGAGCGGTGTAATCCCCGCCCCCTCATCACACAGAACTGCTGCCCAGTGCTGAATAGAGCGGTGTGCGGCCGGCGGACACCTTACACCGGCGCCCGCAACTTCCCCACAAGGTCACCGCTGCCGCCCCTCGGCGCTCTGGCGCCCTGAGGCCGGGCCTCGGTGGCCTTGTGGGAAATCCGGGCCTGCCTGTAAATCCTACCAGACAACTTTATATAGGATAAAAAATGGCCCTTGTCAGAATAAGTGCATTTTAAAGGAAAGCTATCATGAAAGAAATGCATTGGTTGCTATTGCTAACCTCTGTTTGTGAATATGCCAGTAGTATAAAAATACAAAATACAGGGTTCTCTGCTGCACATTTGTTCTGGGTCAGTGACTCAGGAGTATGAAAGCCAGAGAGAGTTAGCCAGGTGTAGCCCTGGCTGGCGGCCCCTTTAAGGGGGCCACAGTCTAATTATTCTTAGCTCCACCTCAACTTGTTCCTCGGTCTCCCACTGCAGGATTAGACAGTGTGTGTGGTGAAGAGCTGAAAGAAAGAAGGACTTTAAATGGCCAGAACTGCAAGAACACAGGAGAGAGAGAGAGAGAGAGCGCAGAGCGTTGCAAGACCCACAAGCAGGCACAGAGAATGGAAGAACCACTGTCTGGGGGGAACAGGATTGAGAACCCTTCCAAAGCTGCACACACTACTTGGGATAGGAGGAGGCTGCAGAGAGGCTGTCAGTCTGCTGCAAAAGAGTTGCTGGAAGAGTGCTAATGGGCCTGATGTGTGCTGTGAGCAGGAGAGCCATGAGGAGAGACTGGGTTGTGGACCAGGCTGCAGAAAGTACTTCTGTACCGAGGCAGGAGACTCCCAGCAGAAACACAAGAAGGGAGCCCAGGGAGTGGTGGGACGGCTGACCTGAGGACATCAGTGGTGTATTTTAGTTTGGGGCTGCCCTAGGCAAGACGAAACTCAGATTCCACAGCATCTGTTGTGGGGTCTGTGGTGGGCTGTGAAGGATCTCTGGTGTGCTCTATAGGGTCTCAGGGGGGCTGTGATCCGTACCGCCCCTTCTCCTGCTGCTGCTCCTCCTCCTTGCCTCTGCCTCCGCCTCCTCCTCGTTTAGGCAGTCGAGGCTGCCGAGTTCTGAGCAGCCCGGCTTGCCTGATTGTTTAAGGGGCATTTTTGCCGCCCAAGGCTAACGCCTTGTTTGCCTCGTGGCAGATACGCCCCTGGGTGAGAGGCCTTTTGGATACCCGTACTTGTGCTAAGCTTGCTAAACTTTTAAAGAATGCTTTAGTTGTAAATTACAAACATTTTCAAGTTGGTATTGAATGAGAGTTAAGGGCCCCACTGCTACCTGTTCTTTCAACATGCCCAAGAATAGTAGAAGGGCCATAACACTAATTGCATCTCAGGTGTTCTCTTTTTTCGAGTTATTCCATGCTGTGTGGTTATTATATTGTTGTCATATTGGTCGTTGTACTCTTATCCGCCCAGCGTGTTTGACAAGGCCTTTCACAGGCGATAAGAGGAATGAAAGCCATAGACCCTGCATTAACGTTGTTTGTTCCTGTTCTTGATATGGTGTTAACCTAGTAATTGCTGTAACTGTTTAAAGCAATCTTCCTCTTACAGTGCTTGTTCTGGCCTGAATAAAGCCTTTTATTACATTGTGTGTGTATGATGAGTTGCCAGGTCCAGGTAAATACAGGTCAACACTGGGAGAGCTAGAAGAACCCAACAGTCCAACAGCTACTTAGGGAGTATTTGCTACACAGTTAACTAGCATCTGCAGAATAAGGTCAGTTATGACAGCTCTCGTATGTCTCTTAAGACAAGTGTCATTTTTTATATAATTTTTTTTAACATCAGCTACAGAAGCACCTGCCTCTCTCATGTAAGAAGTATGGGGGCTGCCACTGCAGTTGTTCCTCTGAAAATGCATAATGCCTGGCTGTGTCAGACTTTTGTTCTTTTAAATCACGGACATGGAACAAGCATACTGTATATGAGCATCAGGACCTCTTTTCTGTATACTTGTTCTGGGTAAAGGACTCAGCCAGTTATAAAATCAAAGCATCAGAATGAAAGTGAGATCAGAAATGGCAGCCCGTTTAATCACTCAGGACAGATTTCCTTTAAGGGGTAAATGTAATAACTTATTAACATTATCCTGTGTGAATGAGGGGTAAATGTATGCCTAATTGCATTATTTGCAATATATTACAGGTTAACTTAAATGCTCCCCTCCCTCCCCAGCAGTATAAACTAATATTTCTTTCACTTCCCCTCCACTCTGCTCAATGTAAGGGAAGCCCCGTGAATGCCAAGAGTCAGTGGAGTCCTAGATATAGAGTGAGTCACATGATTGTCTATACTCAGAATTATGGTGGGAAGTAAAGTAAAGGAGGAGTTAAATGCATTTTTAGGATTTAACTCCTGAGTTTAGAATCACTTTAAGTACTTTAACTATTAACAAACATTTACTTTATTTGTACATCACTCAAATCATCTGTGAATTGGTGCTGACACTGTCCTTCCTTCTGACTCCCTTTAAGGTACCTGAATGTATTTTTAAGATTTAACTCTTGTGTTTAGTATCACTTAAAGTGACATTAAAGGATGTTTTCCCTCCCCCCAATGTTAGTGTAAGGATTTATCTTAAATGATGCCTCTTAATCCGATCATCTTCTTTTCTGTAGTTTTTAGTTGTCCCTCCAGCGCTGCTGCGGGTCTCCGATCCAGCGCTGACTCCACTGTCCTCCTCTTCGCTCATGTCCCACGGAATCTGTGCGGGTGCACGCTGCTCCATATACTTACTTTGTGTCTCTCCTCATCTCCCGGCTGAACAACTGAACTGCGCATGCGCCCGCCCCAAGATCCTTTGCGGCCGCCCGATAAATTTTCAGATGTTCGGACACAAGCACGCGGCAAAGACACAGGTAAGTTTAAACTTGTTTCAAAAGGTTTTTTTTTGTTTTTTTTTTTAAGTTTTTGGCTTACTAGCAGTAGATATATAAAAAAATGTGAGGGTTTAATAACCCTTTAAACTAGAAGCTGAACACTATACTTTAAACCTCTGCATTTCTTTCTGATGTTTAGTATCACTTAAAGTGACATTAAAGGATGTTTTCCCTCCCCCCAATGTTAGTGTAAGGATTTATCTTAAATGATGCCTCTTAATCCGATCATCTTCTTTTCTGTAGTTTTTAGTTGTCCCTCCAGCGCTGCTGCGGGTCTCCGATCCAGCGCTGACTCCACTGTCCTCCTCTTCGCTCATGTCCCACGGAATCTGTGCGGGTGCACGCTGCTCCATATACTTACTTTGTGTCTCTCCTCATCTCCCGGCTGAACAACTGAACTGCGCATGCGCCCGCCCCAAGATCCTTTGCGGCCGCCCGATAAATTTTCAGATGTTCGGACACAAGCACGCGGCAAAGACACAGGTAAGTTTAAACTTGTTTCAAAAGGTTTTTTTTTGTTTTTTTTTTTAAGTTTTTGGCTTACTAGCAGTAGATATATAAAAAAATGTGAGGGTTTAATAACCCTTTAAACTAGAAGCTGAACACTATACTTTAAACCTCTGCATTTCTTTCTGCACTGCTTATGGAGTAAGTATGATTGTCTAAGGGTAAGGAGCCAAGGATTACATCACCATTGCCCTTAGGTGGTTCCAGCAGGGATAATCACTGCCTCTGTATACACATCCACCCAAAACATACAAGAATCCTGTCAGAGAGAAACACAAAGTTCCCACTACACATTTGTTATTTTCTTTGTAAAAAAAACTCCAAATGTATATACTTGAGGAAGCCTAATTGCAAATAACTGTAATAAAGTTACTATTGAAGAACTGAACACAGAGGAGGTGGGTGGGGGGTTGTTACTGGCACAATTGGGGGCCAACTTAGTGCAAATCAGGCAAAACATTTATTTTGTGTGTTTCTGCCCAGTGGGCAGTTTTAAAACATGTGATTTCTTCTAATATGCTGCAAGAACATCAATAAATACAAACATTTAAAGAAAGGGGTGCTCTGACGCCATATTTTCCTTATGCATTGCTGTGGCGCCATCCGCCAGTCTTTTTAGCACCCAATTTAAAGGGGTATACAGGTATGGTGTGCAATGGAAATGCACACCAGAGAGCGGAGATCAGGTAAGTAAAAGTTCTCTTCACAATATTCCTAGAGAAAAAATAGCAGTTAACCCTTGCAGTGCAGGGGTAGCATCACTGCACTTTTTTTTTTAACCCAGGGATAGACTTTAAAATTGACCTTTTCATAACTTTACAAGTTTTCATGAATACATTCCTGGCAACAGTACCTTTTTAAAAAAAAACAACAACAAAACCCCACCTTGTATCATTAAAAAGCAGTCCTTGATCACCTTAACTTGGTCTCTTGGGTGTCGGATTAGATGGGTGGCCCCTTTCACAACGCACCTTTGTGTTGCATACCTTTATAGCTGCTAGACTGGCCTTGGCCAGGAAATGGAAACAGATTGCCGCACCAACTCTCTCAGAAACAATTGACATTATCAACACTCAAGCCCAATTTGAATACCTCTTTGCAAAAGTACGATGCGAGGGCAATATCTTTGCCAAAAATTGGGAGTGTTGGCTTAATGATTCTCGCTGCACAGTATCTTTATTCCAATCTTGGCTTATATTCACTTGAACATATCTTTCCTCAGCTGACCCTGTTCTTTCTTCTTCTTTCCACATACTTCACCCCTCCTTTAGCTATCTCCTATTGCTCCATTCTTTTCTTATTATTGGTCCTCTTTTTATGCATATCAGAAGTATCACAGATACATGTCCATGCTAGTCAGATGTACCATGCTGACTTATGACTTCCCACTTTCTCAGCCCACCCCTCCTCTCAGTTTTAGGGCAATCAATGTTGCCTTTATTGTCATACTTCCTCTTATTCATGCTCCACTTCCCTCCTAGTTCCCCACCTTTCTGGCCCACTTCTTGAATGTTCGTTATTTTATACCTAATTGAGGATGATAGCTTGGTTCTTTGCTTTAACCACTACAATTTACCTTTCCCTTAGTTGCCACTCTGGACATCTTGTGCGGTCACACGTACCTTCCCTGTGTCCCATTGCATAACTTTATTCTATACTTCTAGGGATTACATGCGTCCCTCTTTTGGATCAGTACCATAGTGATGAGCTGCACTGTGTTCACTTATCATGTCAGATAGTATTTTTGTTTTGTGCAATGTTTAAAACGTAATAAAGTTTGTTATGTTAAATTATGTTGCAGTGATAAGACTGCAACATAATTTTGTAGTAATACACAAGGTGAGACTTTGAAATAGGGGCTAATCAGTGTCAGACATTTGTGAACACAGCTAAAGACTGCACAATTACTAGGATGTGCACGATTATGTCGTCTCTGGGCCAGCATTTCATTCCCAGGAGTAGATACTGACCTTTGATGATGCCTGTGCAAACATGGTGCTGTCCTTCTAGAGAGGGAACCAAAACAAAAGACATTGTTAGGGGTAGTACTGTGATTTGTGTGAGAGGTAATACATATGTGTATGTTTCACACTTACACAATACTTAGCAAGCATGTACATATAATCAAAAATATTATAGGACAGCACAGTGGCATAGTGATTAGCACTTCTGCCTTGCAGGGGGGTGCCTGGGTTAAATCCTGGTCTGGGCACTAACTGCAAGATGTTTGTCAGCGCACCTTGTGCTTGTGTGGGTTCCCTCCGGGTGCTCCAGTTGCCTCCCATACTCCGAAGACATGCTGTAAGGTTAATTGTATTTGTATGTGTGAATGTGAGATAGGGATTGTAAGCTCCTTGAGGTAGGCACTGATGTAAATGTGTACTATGTAAAGCGTTGCATCAATTGTCGTCGCTATATAAATACCTGTAATATATAAATAATAATATGTAAGGTGCCCTATACTATTTCTTACCTCTTTAACTAGTTAACATGGTCTTTTTTTTTACATTTTAGTAGGCGTTCATGACTTTATATTTCGCTTTTTGTGTTTAACTTCCTATTTTGTATGCATAAGGGTCATGGAGTTGAAGTTATAAATATGGTGAAAAAGTGGAACTATAGTTGCAGTCATGATGCAGTTTAAACTTAGTGTTTCCATTTAGCTCCTTATCAATAGTGATGTAACAAAATACAACAATTTCTACTGTATAAGTGGTGATAAATACTGATAAGTGAATCAGTTCACCCAAACTATATTCACAGCGAATCTGGCAGGTCGACCGATCCGGTCATGAACTGGTAAAGCTGTCGTTTGTTTTACTGTATTGTCTGCATTTGACAACACTTTTACTTTCCCTCTGCTTCCTTTATTGATACAAATACTTGCAAACATGTAACTGAATGCTGGAGGTGTCTAGAAATACATCAAGAAGCATCCAATGTTTGTTTTGACACCTGAGCTCACCATAGAGATCAATTATGTGTATGGGTAAATATATGAGATACAGTATATGTCTGGAGGCAGTTGAATTCAGCCTCTCTCAGATGGTAGGGAGGGCCGAGAGCTCTCCTTAACTCTTATGACTAACAAGCTTAGAGTACAAATCAGAATGAATCCTGCAAACATCCAACAAAAAGGCTTCTATACATGAATGATCTGAGTGCTTTTACCGAGTGTTCCGGGAATACAACATCCATACGCCGCAGTCCTTGTACCCACAAAATATGCCATCATTACTGTGCCATAAGTCAAGAGTCTCACAGACACACATAAACCTCAAGGCAAAGGATCATTTAAAAAAAATATGTTCTAATGCACACAGAATTCTACCTGGTACCTAAACATTTTCTTTTATTCTCAAATGTGATGAAGAAGACTAAAAAAACTTTGAAATAGTTGTCTTTGTGTTTAGTCAGCTAAATAAGAAATATCTTCTATTATTATAAAAAAAATTTTTAGACATGCAGCAGGTGAAGCTATCGAAGAAAAAGTGCCCAATTAAATTGGTGGTTATTGGGAGGAAGACATTCTCCTTTACATTGGTAGTTAGTGGGGGGAAGAAGTTCTCCCTTACATTGGTAGTTCGTGGGAGGAAGAAGTTCTCCCTTACATTGGTAGTTCGTAGGAGTTTGAATTCCCACCTACATTGTTAGTTATTGGGAGGAAGAGGTTCTCCTTTACATCGGTAGTTAGTGGGAGGAAGAAGTTCTCCTTTACATTGATAGTTAGTGGGAATCTGAATTCCTCCCTACATTGGTAGTTATTGGGAGGAAGAAATTTTTCTTTACATTGGTAGTTAGTGGGAGGAAGAATGCCACCTTACATTGGTAGTTAGTGGGAGGAAGAATGTCCCCTTACATTGGTAGTTAGTGGGAGGAAGAAGTTCTCCTTTACATTGGTAGTTAGTGAGGGGAAGAAGTTCTCCCTTGCATTGGTAGTTAGTGAGGGGAATAAGTTCTCCCTTTTTTTTTTAACAGGCGGGAATAAGTTCTCCCTTACATTGGTAGTTAGTAGGAGGAGGAAGTTCTCCCTTTACATTGGTAGTTAGTTGGAGTCTGAATTCCCCCTTACATTGGTAGTTAGTGAGAGGAAGAAGTTCTCCCTTACATTGGTAGTTAGTGAGAGGAAGAAGTTCTCCCTTACATTGGTAGTTAGTTGGATTCTGAACTCCCCCTTACATTGGTAGTTATTGGGATCGAAGAAAATCTCCTTTACATTGGTAGTTAGTGGGAGGAAGAAGTTCTCCTTCACATTGGTAGTTAGTAGGAGGATTAATTCCCCCTTACATTGGTAGGAACAATGCTTACACATGACTTTGTTTCCATGCTCTGGAGTGTTTCTTAGGGAAGGGGGACATTGAAGAAAATCTGGTAGTTCATATTTTGATGCTGGTGACTTATACCACCTCTGTTGGTGAGATTTCAGCTCTTGAGTTCTTGGCTCTGCAAACCCTTTATGGTGCCCTATTGGGGCAACAGAAGGAGCTAGAACACACAAATAGGGATGGGAATGCCAAATGCTCCAAAATGGGTAGAATAAGAACTGTTGCCGGAAGATCACACTGTTACAAAGGAAAAAGATAGAGGCTGCACTCCAAAGTATCCCAATCACAGATAAATGTATTGTTCTTGTGCACAACATGCATCCCACAGAGAATCCACCTCATGAGCATGTTTCAACTTAATCAGGCTTAATCATGGTGGGTGGAGGATGGGCATTTGACTACTGGAATAAACAAGTCCCATAAAAATCTAGATGCTCAGCTCACCAGGTTCCATGTGTAACCAAAATAAGAATTCTTGAGTGGCCTAACCCTTTAAATATCAGTGAGTTGATTCTATAATCCTCTTTGTTTGATGGAGAGACTTGTGCATAAGAAGTGCCCACCAGAGACATCAGGCTTTATTTATATTATTTGAGCTGCCAAATCAGCACCTGAAGAGCTATATGCATTCTCACTCACTGGACAAAACGGTATCCTACTTCAAGTCATCATAGTCCTGATTCATGTTCTCCTTATGTAAGCTCTTGGCTATTTCTATATTGTCCCCTCAACCCTATACTCAATAAAGATGTATCTGGACAATTAAAAGGAGTGTGGTGCGCTAATTCATAATGCTGCAATTTGACACCACAAACCAAGGAGACGGTGATGATCCTCTGGAATGTAGAAGCCGGCTGTCCTGAAATCAGATCACCTATATGGATTATTTCCCTTCCTAGCTGGCCAGCCACACCAACAGGACAATCCTTGCAGGTCCAGCGCTTTTATGCCACTTCTTTCCAATAAGCAGATAAGGTAGAGTCATTCCTGGATGGAGGACATCTAGCATTATCTAGCTCTTTCCTCTCCAACCTTACTGTCTCTAGCCCTTTTAGTCAATGGAGTCCAGTTCTTTCAACCAAGGAGGCTCAGCATCACATGTGGGCTTCACCTTGGGTGATCGGTGTGTAAATACAGCCTGCCTAGAAATGTCCATTCCCCCAGACTATCATCCACCCAGGCATTTTGATATTTGCATTCTGCATCTTGCCAGAGGGACGAGTAGGTGTCCAATCCATAAGATACATGTGGTACCCTTCACCCGTATGGGTGCATTCAATTGCTGTTTCGGAACAGCTCCCTTCTGATGAAGCTAAGACAGTGAAACGCGTTGAGGAAAGAACTATTATGGTATTGTGCACAAAGGGGAAAAGACCAAGTTCATCCATATCTGGAACCATCAATGGGATACACAGACTTAAGACAGACTGCTTTTATGCCATTTTCATGTCAGAGCTAGGCTTTTTTAGGAGGTGGTTTAAATAAGATGCATGACATATTGTTTTTATTGATGTGGATTTAATTATAAACTGTGTCATAGTATCACGTCCCTTGTATGAAAACCGAGTAGTTGAGGAGGCCTCCTTTGCAACTCTTGTCTTACACCCCTGAGAGTGGAGATAGGGAGTGAGAGGACAGAAAGCAGCACCGGTGCAGGAGGGTGTAGGGAACGGTGCCTGGGTAAGTTCCAAAGCTGGTCTTCAAGGAAGCAGGTGTGAATGCAGCTGGAAGGACAACAAGGAACACTGCTGGAGCATGACGGAGTCAGGCAGGCCAGGGTTAACACCGATCGGGCAACAAAGTACAAAAGCGGCAGGCAGAAGAATAGTCTGGGAGGAAGCAGAGGTCAGGGGCAGGCAGCAGTCAGGCGTTGTCAAAGGAGATCCGGGTCAAGACAGCAGAATGCTGAAACCAGCAGAAGCACAGGTACACACACAGGAGCTGAAAGACCAATCAGCAATGATCCATAGGACTGGCAGGTTTAAATAGGGCCATCTATTCAGGGAAGCTGCGTCATTTCCTGTGCGCCACGCTAGCGCGCCTTTGCGCGCATGTTCCGTTGTGAGCACATGCGCATGTTTCCAGCAATGCGGAAGTCAGGCCTACGCACATGCGCAGAAGCACTCGCATGGCCAGGTATAGTCTTACACATAAGAAAAAGAATGTTTTATAATTGTGTATAGATTCTTTTAGGCTACTGTAAAACCCCCACTTTTATGGCATTTTCTGGACTGATATTTGCAGAAGTCTTCCCAAGAGCCAGCTGCCAGCTCACTGCTTGCATCTAGTGCTGGATTTACTCTCCCTGCCGCCCCAAGGCCAGGTTCTGCGATGTGCCCCCTTCCCATCAATGAAGAATGGCAACCAGATGGCAGGGCGGCGGGGTTAGTGTCAATTTTTTTTACTGTTTCTTAATTTTTTTTTAAACTTTTTTTATCACTTTTTATTTTATTTTTTTATTATTTCTTCTTATTTTTTTAAGCACACTGTTTACATGTGATCTCGGCGACATCGCAAAGTTCACATGTAAAGGAAAAATCGGCTGCCTCACTCTACATATAGTCCTGCTTGTACAAAGCAGGACTGAATGTAGAGAGGGCAACTTCCCCACAAGGACATCGCTGCCGCCCCTCTGCGCCCCGCCCTGCCTAGGTGGCCTCGTGGGGAATCCAGGCTTGCTTGCATCAGGAGCTGTGGGCTCTTGAGAAGAGTACTAAGGCAGGGTGCTGTGATGTTATCAGAAAGCTATGTACAGCACCCTGACGTCCCCTCCTACCAGCTATGATCTCCCTGTATTGCATAGAGAAGTGCAGATATCCGTTGATGACATCACTGGGTCTAAAATAAAGTGTGTAATGATAATGGAAAGTTTGTATTGAAAGCTTTCATTAGCAATGTTAATGTGGTGGAAAAGGAGGAGCCAGGGAAGGGGGAATATAAGGAGATTAAACTTCAGCTTTGAAGGTTCTAGTGTGAATGATTAGTAACGATATATTCATATACAATGTGTTTTCATAAACAATTGCCCTACACTGAAACCACTTGTTGTGATGAGTAAATGATTGTTGAGTTAATTGTTTTCCAGTTTTAACATCATTAAGACGGTTTGGCTTGTGTTCGTTTTTTTCTTCATGCTAATTAAAAGATAATTCTTTTGTGTCATTGCATACCTCATGCCATGACGTTTATTCATTAATATCATGTGCGTGGGGTAGTCTGGAATGAATACATTATCAGGAGAATGTCATAACTGAGTCTCCATGTGGGTGGCTCATGACACATCACGGACTATTCTTTAGGTATATGTGTGCAAGGAAGATTTCTATAAGCATGCTAAACATTTCACATCAGCAACATTTGCTATAGTTCAGCTGTGCAGACTGTGCGGATTGCTTACTAGAAAGCAGCTATTGGCATTCTAAGGTTTTTTTCACCACGCATAGCAATAGTGTATTAATGTCTTCCACCAGGGGCCTATCACTTCCATAACACAGAAAAACAATGGAGAACACGCTGAATATCTTCAGTGCAGCCGGTTATTCAAACTGCTGTGACCAAGTACGGTGATCAAAGGTCATAGAAGACTCAATTTTTGACATTCTTGAAAGTGATAACAGAATGACTGACAGATGGTGTATCTGGGCATCTTATAGGAGATTCCAGGAAATGTCATGCTGTATTCCATCAATAAAAAGTGCAGAAACAACCATACTGTAATAAGGGGCAACAAAGTTATAGAGGAACTCTGGGAAAATAAAAAACTTAGCCTTGAGGTTGGGTCCCCCCCTCCCCCACTGGAAGGGTTCAGCGCTTGATTTGTCTAGGGCAGGGGTAGGCAACCTTGGCTCTCCAGCTGTGCTAAAACTACAAATCCCATCATGCTTCTGCCTCTGGGAGTCATGCCTGTGGCTTGCAATGCCTTATGGGATTTTTAGTTTCAGCACAGTTAGCTGGAGAGCCAAGGTTGCCTACCCCTGGTCTAGGGAGCTCAAAAAAATCTGTATTGCTCACCTGTTCCTCGGTCCTGCGGTGGTCGGCACTCTCTCCTCCCCCCTTCCACTCTGGCTATGGCCATGAAATGTCCCCATCTCAGATCTAATGCAGGTCCAGGGGTGTCCCGATCAATTTTGCCACCTGAGACTGAGGGGGATTGGGGTCGGATGAATGGTGCACGTACTCAATGGGGGGGCGGGAGTGTTTGGGTGCTAGTGGAGAGTGACGCCGCTGGCCAGGTGTGCAGGAGTGACACCACCGCTCTGGCTGGTGTCCTGGCCTTTAGACACACTGCAAACATTGTTCAGCAGAGCAGCCATGCCACTCTGCCTGCTGACCCCCCCCCCCCCCCCCCACCCAAAAAAAATTGAAGTCAATGGCACTGCAGCCATCCCCCCCCCCCCCCCCCCCCCCACGTCACCCTTAAAGATGCCGCCTGAGGCAACAGTCTCAGGCTGCCTCATTATAGGAACGGCCCTGTGCAGGTCAATGGATGCATAAGACGTGATTATGTCAATGACTCTTAGACTGCCAGAGCCAAGGGGAGGAGAGGATGCGGGGACCAGTCTAGCAGCCCGGAGGGAGCTGGCGGGACCGAGCATCAGGTGAGTAAAACAGCTTTATTTGAGTCCTCTAGACAAAACAAGCTCTTAACCCTTGCAATGCGGGGGAAGCCCCACTGCAAGGGTACGTTTTTGATTTTCCCAGAATTCTTCTTTACTTTCAAAGATTTATATTTCAAAACAAAGATACAATACAGTAACAAACAAGTAGAACAGATACCCTCTTAACATAACAACCCTAGTTCAGATATTAAGTTCCAGGAATAGTAGAGTAAGCAGAGTGGCACCTAATTAATCCTACAGAGTCAGAGTATGGAGTTCTTCTTTATAGGTATAGTCAATTCAAGACTAAAACCACAGCCGACCCCATGAGTACTCCTGTCTTCTTCAGGCATTGCTGTAATCAACTAGTCTACCATGTCAATGATCTGACGATCCTGGAACACCCACTGCAGACTCCTTGCTACCTCTAACATGCAGATATGAAAAATGTTAGTGCTAAGAGCCTAGAGGTCTATCCCACCCACTGATCAGGTATTAACATCATCAGGTCTGACTGGTAGTTGGGAAAGACCTCTTAGTACCAGCAGGCTCCAGGGAGTCTCATCCCTCTGCTCCTCCTACAGAGCCTCTTAGATGGCCGGTGACATTTAGTTCCACTGAATGACAGAGAACTGGCATGTATACCCTAACAACGAATGTCCCTTAATAAGCCCCTTTTGGTCTGTTGATTGCACCAAATAAATCATTATAAACCTATATCTGTTTATATATCTGTTTGATATGTTCAAGAAAATACTTGTTAATCTTGATGAAAAATCTTGTGTGCTCTCTGCCTGTGCTCACTGATATCAGTTACATTGTTCTCAGCTATCGCTGAAGATTAGAGTGTTAGCATACACATTATTGTATCTATTGCAATAACTACTGCAGTATACAATTTCAGTCATATGTTATGTTATGTCTATGGTATACAGGGCCGCCGTCAGGGGGGTACGGCCGATACTCATGTAAGGGGCCCGGGAACGTTACATGAGTATCGGCCGACGGTGAAGGACGAGGAGGTGGCTGGGCCAACGCAGCAGCAGCGGTGGAGGCCTGGCTTTAGCAGCACGGGGCCCCAGCAGTGCCGCTGCAGCGGCATCGAGATAAGCTGGGGCCCCATCAGCGACGCTGTTCTGAAGGCTGATAGGCGTGATGTCACTTCCGGTTAGTCCAGCGGCCGGGTCGGGAGATTATTGTGTGCAGGTTAGTGGCGGATCCAAGGGGGGGGAAGGGAAAAGCCCCCCCCCCCCCCCGCAAGA
>NW_017306790.1:761340-774738 GCF_000935625.1 Nanorana parkeri
TTTAAATTTTTTTAAATATTTAATTTTTATTTATTTTTTTATAAACTTTTTTTAAATTTTTTTTAATTCATTTAAATATTGGGGGTCTAAACAGACCCCTAATATTTCCCTTTTAAAATAGAAAAAGAGATTGAGAACACAGAGTCCTCAATCTCTTTTTCTGTATCCTCTGTTATCAATGAACAGGAATCCTCTATGAGTGTTCCTGTTCATTGATAACAGAGTATGTTTACTATAACTACAACTATGAATGATCAGGAGGTGATGTAGATCCCTTCTCATTCATTCATAATTGAAGATATAGTAACCATACCATGTCCTCAATTATTTACAAACACTCAGCGATCACTGAGTGTTTGTACCCGCTCTCCTCTCTGACACGCTGTCACAGGAGGCTGAGCGACCGGTGCAGGAAGGAGAGCTCCGACTCCTGTGACAGCGCGGGCTGTCACCGCCCACACACTGCTCTGCCGCACTGTGATAGGCGGCTGAGCGGAGTGGGGGGAGAGACACCGGCCGATCACGGCGGTCTCCTCCCGCAGCGCTCGGCCGGCTGTCACTTTCTCTCCTTCCCGCTGGGACAAAGAGCAGCGCCCAGCGGGGAGGAAAGAAATCACAGCTGCGCCGACAAAACGGCAGGAAAATTGCACTTTCTGCATTTAGCCAAAAGTGCAATTTTCGGCCGGCGCCCCCCTTTAGCTTTACGCCCCGGGGCCAGCGCACCGGCTGCCCCCCCCCGGTTGTTACGCCACTGACTGCAAGGAGTGTTTAGCCTGGCTCAGTGCAGGGGTGTATCTTCTGCGAGGCAAACAAGGCGTTTGCCACGGGCGGCAGATTCCGGCAGGGCGGCAAATGTACCAGCCCGCGGTCCAATTGCCAGCTCACAAGGACCGCGTACCTGACTTGCGGAGCAGCTACACGGTCTGCATCTCTGTCGGATGCAGACCGTGTAGCTGAGTCTGCGCCGGCACCCTGATCCTTTCGGCCAGCGCTCTTTCAGTGAACGCTGGCTGAAAGGATTGTGCAGGATCGATTGGGAAAATCTGCAGCAGACCCTACCAATCGACTACCGATCACCGGGACAGACGTGCCGCCTCACTGCTTCCTCTCTGCAACAAGGTAAGCAGGAGAGGGGGCTCTGAATTGTATTTTAGGTGAGGGAGGGGGAATAGGGGTACACTGACTGGGGTTGTTTTTATATAATTATATATATATATACACTGAGTGGCCAGATTATTATGACCACCCCATCAGTACTTCGTTGGGCCACGAGATAACTCCACAAGATGACTTTGTTGGGCCGCCTCGTGACTCCACGAGATGTTGAAAGGTGATGCGAGGAATCTGAACACAACCCCTCTGAGATCCTGCAGACTGCAGGGTGTCAGGGGATCTCTGCAGGGTCTGTGGGGGGCTTTGCTGGGTCTCAGGGGGGCTTTGCAGGATCTACAGGGGGCTCTGCAACCTGCAAAGCCCACCACAGATCTTGCACAACCCCCCTGAGATGCTGCAGGATCTGTGTGGGGCTTTGTCGGGTCTCAGGGGGCGTGCAGGATCTTTGGGGGGTCTTTGCCGGGTCTCCGGAGGATTTGCAGGATTCATAGCGGGCGCTGCCGCCTCCAAATCTCACCACATATCATGCAGAGCCCCCCTGAGATCCTGCAGGGTCTCTGCAGGATCTGCGGGGGGATTTGCTGGGTCCCAAGGGGGCTTTGCAGGATCTGTGTGGGGCTTTGTCGGGTCTCAGGGGGCGTGCAGGATCTGTGGTGAGCTCTGCGAGGTCTATGGTGGGCAGAGCACGGCCTTAAGCTGTGTAAGGGGCCCCGACATTTCTGAAGGCTGCCCTGATGGTATATAATCTGTTGTATTGAATAAGGTAGAGACTAAAGCTGTGGCTTCCTTCCTGTGTTTCCAAGCTATGTTCAGCATGCATATCCGACTGTGTGCTTGTGTTTCTCTGTGAGGCAGTGCAAGAAGTTCCAACATAGAGAACCACGTCCAGAGACGTAGAGAATAGGAGAAGGGCAGAGTTCCATAATCCTATCAGGTTTCTGTTGTTAGGGTACAAAAGGCTGAGTGAGAGTTGGTATCCAACAACCCGAAAACAAAGTGAAAACAAAGGAAACAGAACCCTGAAAAAAGAAGACAAATGCAGCCACCACATCTAAGGACTTGTAAGCTGCAATATATTAAAACATTGTTATTTTGGGTTTAGATACCCTTAGAAGCCAACTTTGCAAACTTGTGATTGGGGCATAATGCAATGTTTAGTAATAGTAGCTCAGGTAGAGCAGGGGTACTGCTACACCATAGTTCGGGTACTGCTACACCATAGTTAACATTCTAGATCAGGAGTAGGCAACCTAGGCATTCCAGCTGTGGTGAAAATACAAATCCCATCATGCCTTGGCCTCTGTGAGTCATGCCTGTGGCTGTCAGTCTTGCAATGCCTCATGGGACATGTAGTTCCACAACAGCTGGAGGGCTGAGGCTGCCTACTCCTGTTCTAGATATTCCCTATAGTAGAACAAATAATCACTTTTTTGAATATAGTTCCTTCTTGCCACTGCTGAGATCAGCCAAACAGGGAGTACATTGTTTCAGCACATAGATCTGCATTAGGAGAAAGAACATTATATAGCACAACCATTGTGTAGTAATACAAAGCAGGGAGTGGAGCCGGTACATATAATAAGGAAACTACGGCTGCTCATGTAAATAGATAATTACATACTATACACAGGAACAATGTTTACAGCACATACTGATAAGATTTACATCAAGCTGAATTCTTTTCTATGTATGTAAAGTCCTAACATTCTTAAATGGGACCCATTTGCTATTGTTATCTACATCCCTGAACCCAAATCTGCTTAAAAGGTATCTATGGTCTAAAACAAAAAATAAATCTGTATTTCTATGTTGCATTTCAAAAAGTTCTATCCCATTCCTAATAACCATATTGATCTACAAGTTTGTAAACTTACTTATTGAATATGCTTTTAAATATACTTCCTCAATGCACTGACACAATTTAACTCAGCCCTGTGAATATGCACTTCCTTGTGTCACAACACTCTCAGAACCTGCATTCTGAACTACGTCTGAACAATAGTTACATAGTATTTGAGGTTGAATAAAGGCACAAGTCCACCAAGTTCAACCTTTGTGTGTCTCTATGTGATTGTGCATGTGTGTGTGTGTGTGTGTGTGTATATGAATCCCTGTGTGGTCTAGTTTTTTAAGAGTACCTGTACCCCTGTATGTTGTGGTCTCTGAGGAAAGTATCTAAATGATTTTTGAATGATTCAATATTCTCTGCTGATACCACTGCTTGTGCCAGAGAGTTCCAGAATGTAACCGCTCGAACTGAAAAAAAGCCCCTACGCCCCTTGTGGTTAAATATTTTCTCCACCAGTTTTAGGTGGTGGCCTCTAGTCCTTGTTGCCGGGGTTAAAGTAAAATATATGTAACATCATTATTTTCACAAAGAAAGGGGGGATATAAGGGTTTATGGAGGGGTGTGAATGACCGTCCAAGAGAGATATATTAAAAATATCAAAATGTATTTTGTTTTAAATATTGTTAAAAATGATACATTCATAAGTCAAAACAAATCCCTGCATAGGATATGTTTATATATTCACTGATACAATATATGGCTCTAAATATCCAAGTATTCATACAAATCATGATCTTATTCACATATTTTCCAAAAAAATAAACTTTTTTGTATATAATAGTATTGTCCTTAACGTGGCTTATCTTAATAGGCCCCGACGCGTTTCGCCACTGGCTTCATCAGGGGTCCCACTGAAGATGGATCTGATGTCGTGAAGCTAGCTGTATGCCTCCATGGCGATCTCCGCTGGGGTGTAAACTAGGTGCCCACAGGGAGACAGCCCATGATTTAGTAACATCATTATTGCTTGCTGGAAGTCTTGAGAAATGGAGATTGCATCACATCAAGCAGCAGGGAAAGGGACACAAAGCACACTGGGAATCCAGGAAGTTGATGAAAGTGATGGGCAGGCAGAAAGCAGCACTCACTATATAAAAGGGATTTTTCAAAGTATGATTGTATTATCAAAATCCACTCCAGTATGTGATCCTATTACAATGCTGATGTTATAACAGCATAGTATAAGCTGGCACTTTACAACTCTTTTAAGAATGGACGGTTCTTCCTGTTATTCACCTCCATTGGAAATAATTTCGGCAATTTAGACAATTTGTATACTGAACCACTTCAGCTTGGGCCATTTGGGCAGACTGTCTTAAGCTGGCCATACACCTATCGTGTGGCTGAAGGAGAAAAAATGCTCCATGCAAAACAGCTTGGATGGGGGAATGTGCCGCTGTCAGAATACCTGCACACTGACTGCAGTTGATTGGCTACACTCACTTTTTGGCCGAGAATTTTTTCGGACTGGCTCCTTCGACAAAAGTCATTTGACAATTGTTTTAAAAAAAATTAAATGCAAGGGTGCCAACAGGGCTACCCACAACTCGAATTGAAGTAACGTATGCCCAGCTTTAGTGATCACCATAAAGGACACAATGAAAACAACAAGCGAGAAAAGAAAAGTATGCAGGGGAATCAGAGTTAAAAAACCTAACAAGAAAAACATGTAACACTGCCTTCAGCCCCCGGAACCCATATAGAGTTCACAAGGAAACAGTATAAAATGAATGATGTCTTCCTTGTACTATTCCTCTGTATCACCAAAAGTGATCTATGTACACATAAGACTTTATCCCTGCTCAGGTTCATTGCCATACATGTTTTACTAGGATCATGCTTAGTAGAAGACATGGGTAACACAGTAAAATGGAAGGCCAGCTTCAAATCTATCCATGCCTGCTTTTGTCCGTTATTAGTGCGTTGTAGCACATTTCCATGTGTCTCCATTATGCTTTGCGGTGTTGTTTTGATGCTTTAATACCTGTTTTCATGCATCATGCTTTTTTTTTTAGTTTGACCAATCACTAAGGATTGATCTCCTGCAGTAGTATAATTGTTGTGGTTGCGATAGGATATTGGAGGTGACAGGTGCTCTTTAAGGTGACTTTAGGGGTCTATTAGACCCCTAATGTGATCTTTGCACTGCAAGAGAAGCTGCTCAAGCACAGATCGGGCATTAAAGGAGAACTATGAGATGAGTGCTTTTCACTCACCTCATAGTTCTAACCGACCTGTGACAATGAGACTGTCACAGGTCGGCTCAGTAGATCGGGAGGTGAGCGAACACATACCGGCGTTCGCTCCCTTCTCGATCCTGTCACGGCCCTCTGCCGTGACAGGGGAGGGGCTGGATTCCCCCCTCCCCGCTCCGATCCTCCAGTGCTAACTGGCGGAACAGACGGGGGAGGGGACAGCTGGCTCTGCCTCTAGATAGGCAGAGCCAGCTGTCAATAACGCAGCTGGGCGGATCCAGGCATACTTGTCGGGATCTGCTTCAGCTGCGGCATCTCAGTATACCGCGAGTTGTAGCTCGCGGTATACTGAGCTTAGGGTGACGGCTAGTTTGTGTCCTCCCGTTACCCTAAAGAGAACTATGGGGAAAAGCCCTAACCCCATAGTTCTCCTTTAAAACAGCTTCTTCCCTGGCTAGCCAAAGAATGACAGCTGAGAAGCTGAAAGTGATGCAATCAGCGCCGCTTCCAGCTTCATTCAGTCTCTCTCCCTGCCGACACCCGTGATGCAAGTCCTGGGCCCGCAGGAGTGACAGTGGAGCCCTGGAAGCAAGGTGGGGGGTGCCGGGTGGTGGGGGACCCATTTACTGACCTGTGGAAGTGATCTGGCGGTAGCACATCATTTCAGAAAATAAACCAGTGTATTGTGGCAGCTCTGGCAGTGTGAGTTTTATCGCACACTACCGGAGCTGTCCCTGTATCTCTTTTTTACTTTATTGTTAGTGTTCAATATGTACCCCCTATTCAGGTCCTCGCATAGTGACCTGCGGTGGCATCCAGTGTGCTGCGAGCAAACGCAGCATTCTTCTTTTTTTGTTCACAGCGCACCACCCATTACACCCGTGCTGTGCTGTGAACAGGGAACATACAAAACAATGGTCCAGTGTGGTAAAATGTATGTCACCACTGTATAAGTGAACGGGTCCTTAGTGAACATTTCTAACTTAAGCTTTCTTTGGGAAAGAGTTCAATTGGTGGGTTTAGTTTCACATTAAGAACAGTGTCATCCGTTTCTGTTTACCTGGAAGGGAGTGCCATGTTTTCCTCTGCAGCTCTGCAAACAAGAGATGTATGTTTGACCGCTGTATGAAATATGAAAAACACCCAGGAACACCGGTATGTGCATTACACTTCTATTCATCTGAACTATGAAGGCTGAAGTAATGAACTCACAAGAGGAAGTAAAAAGATTGCATATCTGAGGCCACAGGATCTCACAGAGGGTGCTATGTAATGGAGAGCCAGTCCTCAAGCCTCCAATAATCAGCTTCCTGTTCGCCCTCTTTCACACTTGTCCGTGAGCACATGCAGGCGATTTTGAAGCGTTTTGAAACATGAAACAAAACTCTCGGGTATGAATGTGGTTTGAGGCATTGCAGCGTGCTCCCCAGTGGCGTAACCAGAGTTATTGGTGCCCGGGGCAGAACATTTTTTTTTGCCCCCCACCCGGGGCAAGTGCCCCCCCTGCCCCCCCCGGTTGTTACGCCACTGGTGCTCCCAGCTTCCTGATTTCATGAATGCCACAAACATGTTCCTCACTATTGGCCACCTGTTAACTGTATGATATATGCACAGTCTATTAAAAGTGCAAATTGCTCAATTATTGGCATTGGAACATTCTATTTAAAGAACTCTGAACAGAATAAAACCTAACAAGCCCCACTGTAAGGTAAATGCTCATTTTTGTCTAGGGACTAAAATATCAAAGATATAGTCACCCGAACCGCGGCCCCACCTGGCTCCTAGACCAGTCTCTGCAGTCTCTCTCCCCCTTCCAGGGGAATGTCCCTATGCATCCTCACGTCCAGTTATCTGTGTTGGATGTGATGAAGGTGAAGGTGGCCTGGTCTGATGTATCACATATTCTTTATGACCAATTACGCCCCTTCATGGAAATAGTATTCTATGATGGCTGAGGCCTCTTTCAGCAGGATAATGCACGGTGCCACACTGCAAAAATGGTTTGAGGAACGCAACAAAGACTTTCAGGTGTTGACTTGCCTCCAAATTCTTCAGACCCCAATCCAATCGAGCATCTGTGAGATTTGCTGGATACATAAGTCCGTTCCATGGAGGCCCCACCTCATGACTTACAGGACTTAAAGGATCTGCTACTGACGGCTTGGTGCCAGATACCACAGCATACCTTCAGAGGTCTAGATCAACACAACAAACCAGCTCAGGTCTAGATCAACACAACAAAAAAGCTCAGGTCTAGATCAACACAACTCACCAGCTCAGGTCTAGATCAACACAACTCACCAGCTCAGGTCTAGATTAACACAACTCACCAGCTCAGGTCTAGATTAACACAACTCACCAGCTCAGGTCTAGATCGACACAATTCACCAGCTCAGGTCTAGATCAACACAATTTACCAGCTCAGGTCTAGATCGACACAATTCACCAACTCAGGTCTAGATTGACACAATTTACCAGCTCAGGTCTAGATCAACACAACGCACCAGCTCAGGTCTAGATCAACACAACACACCAGCTCAGGTCTAGATCAACACAATTCACCAGCTTAGGTCTAGATCAACACAACTCACCAGCTCAGGTCTACATCAACAAAACTCACAAGCTCAGGTCTAGATCAACACAACTCACCAGTTAAGGTCTAGATCAACACAACAGCTCAGGTCCAGATTAACACAATTCACCAGCTCAGGTCAAGATCAACACAACTCACCAGCTCCGGTCTAGATCAACACAACACATCAGCTCAGGTCTAGATCAACACAACTCAACAGCTCAGGTCTAGATTAACACAACTCACCAGCTCAGATGTAGATCAACACACCAGCTGAGCTAGCGAGCCGTGCCATGCACTGTGCAATAGTGGTTCCCATGCATTTAGCGCATGGTGAGAACCGGCCCTTTATCTTTATACTTATGTTTACATCCATTTTGATCTATTTTATTTATGTATTTGCCTTGATTTTATTATCATTCACTGGGACCTTTCGTGTATAACATCTTTAGAAATGACAATAAACATATCTTTTCTCCTTTTATGTGACAAAGCTTTTACTCTTTGTATAAATGGACCCCTATGCCTTTCAGCTGATCTATAGACTCGTAAGCTTTCATTGCCAAGAGAGTAACAGATCAATGCCGAAAAACAGAGCATGCTGTTTTCTCAACATTGATCTGTCATTTTGAGTTGGCATTGAAAAACAGTCTCTACATGTCAACACCAGACAGCCAATCCAAATCTAATCCAGAGCAGTTCAATAATAATTATTATAATAACAATCATCATCATCATCATGATAATAATAATAATCTACGGCAAACAGAATTGTCAGCTGCTATTATTTGTGATGTCGTGCAGCAGTGATGTAGCAGGGTCATTGATCTAGTCTCCTGTGCCCTGATCTCCCCCATCCACCCACCAGAAAGAAAGCGATTTGGTGGAAACAAACAAGTAAATAAATAATAAATCATGAAATTATATTAATAATAAATAAATGAAATACAAATGATTTTGGCTTCCATTTTCATCCTTTATTACAGATAAAATAAAGAACGGGCCAGTAAACATTTGGGAGTTTTCTGCAGATGTGCGGCTGTCATTGCACAATCCCAAAACATGCTGGAAATGTTGTTGGCTGTCAGGATGGACATGGATAATGCAGGAGCAGCAAGGGATCGCATATATAAAGTCTCCTTGCGTTCTGGGGCACCAATAGAGCTCAATGCGTCAGCGTAAGATCACTGCACCAATGGAGACCAATGCGTCAGTATATGATCACTGCACCAGTGGAAACCAATACGTCAGTGTACGATCACTGCACCAATGGAGATCAATGTGCCAGTGTATGATCACGGCACTAGTGGAGACCAATGCTTCATTGTACGATCATTGCACGAATGAGGATCAATGCTTCAGTGTACGATCACTGCACGAATGGAGATCAATGCTTCAGTGTACGATCACTGCACGAATGAAGATCAATGTGTTAGGTTACGGTCACTGCACCAATGGAGATCAATGCATCAGTGTATGATCACTGCACCAATGGAGATCAATGCGTCAATGTACCATCACTGCAACAGTGGAGATCAATGCGTCAGTGTACGATCACTGCACCAATGGAGATCAATGCGTCAGTGTAAGATCACTGCACCAATGGAGATCACGGCATCAGTGTAAGATCACTGCACCAATGGAGATCACGGCATCAGTGTACGATCAGTGCACCAATGGAGATCAATGCATCAGTGTACGATCGCTGCACCAATGAAGATCAATATGTCAGTGTATGATCACTGCACCAATGGAGACCAATATGTCAGTGTATGATCACTGCACCAATGGAGACCAATATGTCAGTGTATGATCACTGCAGTGCACCAATGGAGATCAATGCATCAGTGTACGATCGCTGCACCAATGAAGATCAATATGTCAGTGTATGATCACTGCACCAATGGAGACCAATATGTCAGTGTATGATCACTGCACCAATGGAGACCAATATGTCAGTGTACGATCACTGCACCAATGAAGATCAATATGTCAGTGTACGATCACTGCACCAATGAAGATCAATATGTCAGTGTATGATCACTGCACCAATGGAGACCAATATGTCAGTGTACGATCACTGCACCAATGGAGATCAATGTGCCAGTGTACGATCACTGCACCAATGGAGATCAATGTGCCAGTGTACGATCATTGTGCTAATGTGCTATCAATGCTCCAGCATACGATCCATGCCCCAATGTGCAATCATTACGCTAGTGTATGAATAATGAGACCAGCACATTCACTGCCAGCAAGCCAGCTACAACCAAGTGCAGGTTCCCCACCTCCTCTGCAACAGCTGGTTGCTAGGGCCACCGGCATCCTAACAACAAATGACGCCACATGTGTACTCCATCCCCAGCATCACAGGAGGAAGGAAGTGGAACTTCCCCTGTCTAGACCTGCAACCTTCTCCACCTCCCAGCTCACCGCTCTCTGCCTGATATAAGGGGGGCACTCTGATAGGGACACCTGATGTAAGGGGGAGTCTGATAGGGACACCTGATGTAAGGGGGAGTCTGATAGGGACACCTGATGTAAGGAGGAGTCTGATGGGGACACCTGATGTAAGGTGGAGTCTGATGGGGACACCTGATGTAAGGGGGAGTCTGATGGGGACACTCTGATGGTGACACCTTATGTAAGGGGCACACTGATGGGGACACCTGATGTAAGGGGGCACTCTGATGAGGACACTTTGATGGTGACACCTGATGTAAGGGGCACTCTGATGGCGACACCTGAGGTAAGGGGGCACTCTGATGAGGACACTTTGATGGTGAGACTCTGATGGTGACACCTGATGTAAGGGGGGAATTGATGGGGACACCTGATATAATTGGGCACTCTGATGAGGACACTCTGATGGTGACACCTGATGTAAGGGGGTCTCGGATGGTGACACCTGATGTAAGGGGGGCACTCTGATGGGGACACCTGATGTAAGGGGGACTCTGATGGTGACACCTGATGTAAGGGGGCACTCTGATGGGGACACCTGATGTAAGGGGGACTCTGATGGTGACACCTGATGTAAGGGGGCACTCTGATGGGGACACCTGATGTAAGGGGGACTCTGATGGTGACACCTGATGTAAGGGGGTACTCTGATGGGGACACCTGATGTAAGGGGGACTCTTATGGTGACACCTGATGTAAGGGGGCACTCTGATGGTGACACCTGATGTAAGGGGGCACTCTGATGGGGACACCTTATATAAGGGCAGAAGCAGAGACACCGGCACTCCAGATTTGCAAAAAAAGTCTATTCATTGACGTGCATCATAGTGGCAAACAACGAACGTTTCGGGGTCACAAGGGATCCCCTTCATCAGGCAAAGAATACATTGTGATGAAGGGGATCCCTTGTGACCCCGAAACGTTTGTTGTTTGCAACTATGATGCACGTCAATAAATAGACGTTTTTTTGCAAATCTGGAGTGCCGGTGTCTCTGCTTCTGTTCATGATTGTTACGGCTGCCACCCGTTGACTACCGCAGCACCCATTTTCTGAAGGGATTTTCGCGGTCAGGAGTGCGATGGGACCATGGACTTATATACCTTATATAAGGGGGCACTCTGATGGGGACACCTGATGTAAGGGGGCACTCTGATGGGGACGCCTGATGTAAGGGGCACTCTGATGGGGACACCTGATGTAAGGGGGCACTCTGATGGGGACACCTGATGTAAGGGGCACTCTGATGGGGACACCTGATCTAAGGGGCACTCTGATGGGGACACCTGATCTAAGGGGGCACTCTGATGGGGACACCTGATGTAAGGGGCACTCTGATGGGGACACCTGATGTAAGGGGGCACTCTGATGGGGACACCTGATCTAAGGGGGCACTCTGATGGAGACACCAGATGTAAGGGGCACTCCGATGGGGACACCTGATATAAGGGGGCACTCTGATGGGGACACCTGATGTAAGGGGGGGATTGATGAGGACACTCTGATGTAAGGGGGCACTCTGATGGGGACACCTGATGTAAGGGGGGAATTGATGAGGACACTCTGATGTAAGGGGGCACTCTGATGGGGACACCTGATGTAAGGGGGCACTCTGATGGTGACACCTGATCTAAGGGGCACTCTGATGGTGACACCTGATGTAAGAGGGCACTCTGATGGTGACACCTGATGTAAGGGGGCACTCTGATGGTGACACCTGATGTAAGAGGGCACTCTGATGGTGGCACCTTATGTAAGGGGACACTCTGATGGGAACACCTTATATAAGGGGGCACTCTGATGAGGATGCCTGATGTAAGGGGGACTCTGATGGTGACACCTTATGTAAGGGGGCACTCTGATGAGGACACTCTGATGTGAAAAGGGCACTCTGATGGTGACAATTTGATGGTGACACCTGACATAAGGAGGCAATCTGATTACCTGATGTAAGCGGGACTCTGATGGTGACACCTAATGTAAGGGGGACTCTAATCATGACAACTTATGTAAGGGTGACTCTGATGGTGACACCTAATGTAAGGGGGCACTCTGATGGTGACACCTTTTGTAAGGGGGATTCTGATGGTGACACCTTATGTAAGGGGGACTCTGATGGTGACACCTAATGTAAGGAGGCACTCTGATGGGGACACCTGATGTAAGGGGGGAATTGATGAGGACACTCTGATGTAAGGGGGCACTCTGATGGGGACACCTGATGTAAGGGGGCACTCTGATGGGGACACCTGATGTAAGGGGGCACTCTGATGGTGACACCTGATCTAAGGGGCACTCTGATGGTGACACCTGATGTAAGAGGGCACTCTGATGGTGACACCTGATGTAAGGGGGCACTCTGATGGTGACACCTGATCTAAGGGGCACTCTGATACTGACAGTTACAGACATAGAACAGCTTGATGGTGGCACCTTATGTAAGGGGACACTCTGATGGGAACACCTTATATAAGGGGGCACTCTGATGAGGATGCCTGATGTAAGGGGGACTCTGATGGTGACACCTTATGTAAGGGGGCACTCTGATGAGGACACTCTGATGTGAAAAGGGCACTCTGATGGTGACAATTTGATGGTGACACCTGACATAAGGAGGCAATCTGATTACCTGATGTAAGCGGGACTCTGATGGTGACACCTAATGTAAGGGGGACTCTAATCATGACAACTTATGTAAGGGTGACTCTGATGGTGACACCTAATGTAAGGGGGCACTCTGATGGTGACACCTTTTGTAAGGGGGATTCTGATGGTGACACCTTATGTAAGGGGGACTCTGATGGTGACACCTAATGTAAGGGGGCACTCTGATGGGGACACCTGATGTAAGGGGGGAATTGATGAGGACACTCTGATGTAAGGGGGCACTCTGATGGGGACACCTGATGTAAGGGGGCACTCTGATGGGGACACCTGATGTAAGGGGGCACTCTGATGGTGACACCTGATGTAAGGGGCACTCTGATGGACCTTTTGGAATGTTTTTACTCCTGCCATAACGAATTTGAGAATGTTCACACAATAAACTGTAAATACTTCCTCCAATCATGCCAATGAAATAGGTAAATATGAGTTTTCTACACACGATTGTAGAATTGAAGAGAACATCTATACACGTGTGAACGTTTTCACATCCTTTGGTGAATCAGCCTGAGTAAATAGCGCTCGCAGATAGTGAGCGATGTAC
>NW_017306790.1:774756-775023 GCF_000935625.1 Nanorana parkeri
CCACTGCCTATGGCAGCGCTCTCCTGGCTCCTCCCACCTGTAATCCGATTAAATTTACGGAGCCGCCCTAACCCCTCCCACTCCCTTCAGTCAGACGGCTCGGGTGTCCGCCTTGGCTCCTCCCCCTTACTGCAGTGTGTCACCTCCTGCTGACGTGTGCGCGTGCACGGCAGGGAAGCCGGCTGTGCGCGCGGCGGTCGGTGTGTGAGGAGAGCTGTGGAGCGCGCGTTGTTAGTCGGAGGCGCGTGCTGTGTGAGGACGGCCAGG
>NW_017306790.1:775046-786604 GCF_000935625.1 Nanorana parkeri
ATCGTCCGATGACTTCCCACCGATCAATCTCATTGTACGATCCCCTGATTAATGATTGGCTTGTATGGCACATGTAAAGACGATTCTACAATCTGATTGTGCGTACATCAGGCCATACACTGGTCAGTTATCTGCCATTTCCTGTGAATCAGCTGAAATTTGTACCCTAGATGGGCCTGCCGGGTTCACCCGGCCCCACAAACATGGAGGGATTGGAAGGAGGTGAATGGACAATGATGGCATCCAATCAGCCGTGGTCACTTCTCTGGTATTCTGACAGCGGCGGGCACTGACTGTCAGACTACAATGGCCGGCTGCCGAGATTCCTCCATCCATGCGGGATTCTGATCTGTGTATGGCCAGCTTTAGCCACTCACAATGCAATCTGATTGGATAATCTCCTTTTAGATTTACCAAACATGTGGACAAACCTAAGTGATCTGCTCGGGTCTTCTACACTCAGACGGGCCCCTTTACTGGCACAGCTAAAGGAGATGATACAATGGGTTTGTATGGTCGGATTAAAGAAGGGGGTGGGCAATGTCAGCTGTTGTGGAACTACAAGTCCCATGAGGCATTGTAAGACTGACAGTTACAGACATGACTCCCACAGGCAAGATGGGAGTTGTAGTTAAAGTACAGCTGGAGGGCCCGGAGTCACTGACCCCTGGATTGAAGTCTGCCGATGTGCCCGACCTATTGACGTGGGCAGTGTATGGGCCTAGACGCAGGGGATGGTCACAACTTGTAGGTAACCTCTGTGTCATCAGTCGGATGTCTCTCTTGTAGGGAGGACGCCGGATGCCCTCGGGCCCTTTTCTCAGAGATCTCTGTTACGGTGCCATGACCCGAGCCTTGGTGGAAAGCCAAGGTACCGGCAGGTAGAGAGCACCCCGTGTACCCCCAAATCCTATATTATCTCTCAGTGCCTGCAGTAATGATGGGCAGCCTTACTAGCCAATAGGAACGCAAGGATTGACAAGTGTGTGAAATGTGTGTTTTATCCCCCTGGGATTTGGGGCCCCCGGAGGTGCTGCTCTGGGTGGGGAACCCTGACGTCTGTAGTTTTCAGGTCCCGCTGAAAGAAAACAATGGCACCAAAGTCTGTCCTCAGGACCTCGGTGTGTGTTCTGGGGGGTGGAGGGGGAACTTCAGAACTTTGCGGCCCTATTTCTGAGTGACGTTTGCTATCTGCTGGGGGCCCATTGGTTGGCTTAATAACAATGTACAGAGAAGTCCTTCTGCTATAATAATGACTGCCCTTCCATTGTCCGGGGAATCATCCTCTACCTGGCCAGCTGTGCCGTAACTACAAATCCCAACATCCTTCTGCCTTTAACTGTCAGTCTTGTAATGCCTCATGGGACTTGTAGTTCTACAACAGCTGGAGGGCCGGAGTTGCCTGTATCCTTGCTCTGTATCCTTGCCAAACCTTGAGCCCTCGTTCACACCTGAACGTTTTGTAGCGCGTTCTACGCTCGACGAACGCTCTACAAAACGCTCAAAAATATAAATCCCATTGTGTTCAATGGTCTTGTTCCCACCTTGGCGTATTTCCGCCCGTCCCTAACGAGCTACAAAACGGCCCACACCTGAAAAGGTACAGGTACTACTTTGGGCCGTTTTGTTGCGCGTTTCCATTGGGATACAGCCAAGTAGCCTTCGGAAACGCGCGACAGACGCGCATATGCAATACGCCTAGGTGTGAACGAGACCTGAATTTCGCCCGATTTCTACTTGCTTTGGCCACAATTCCAGCTGTGGATGGGGATGTTGACCAACTTGAAGGATGCGAGTGGAGAATTGTTGACTGTCAGAGTTGGGGTATTGTGACGGCTGCGGGCACCAGCTGTCAGAGTACAATAGTCTGAAGGGGAAGTCCGAGTCGGAGAAGTCTACATGTGCTCGGCTTGCTATAGGCTGGACTTCACTGTAAGGTGACCGAGTGATGACAGAGCTTTCCTCCTCACTTCTCTGACCTCTGAAATGCGGCTCATCCGTCTGCTTGTTGTTACTGTAATCCATGCACTGTGCTTTCCAGGTGTCTTGACAGTGAGGTCAGAGAGTGAGCTATTCATTTGTTTAGTCATAGGTGATCTCACGACCATTCCGGCTGACCCTTTAGGGCAGCGGGCTCCTGCCATTTTATATTTCATTAATGGCTTTTATGTATGATCCCTGGCCCTGGCTCTAACCCTGGCCCTGGCTCCTGCCCTGGGGGGTGGGGGCTGGGCACTGTATCAGTACATGTCTGATGGGCTTGGACCAATCACTTTAGTGCATTATGAATCTTTGTGGTCAGCAGACATTGCTGGTCTGTCTGTAAGGTGCTCTCTCTCTTTTGATACATTATCTGCTGTGTCTTGTACTGAATGAGGACTTTGTTTCCAGCAGCTTCCATGGCTTGGGCCAGCTGCTATCAATATGTAAAACAATGTAAATCTGGGATTTTCCTTATCCCTGCCCCGTGTACAGAATCCAGAAAATAAAAATGGCCTGGCGCTCTTATTTTTACTAGTGGTAGACAGTTGTGCTCTATGTTTGGGTTGGTGTCATGGAATCTCCTGTACAGATCATATTTTAGTGCTCCTCTCCTTTCCCTTTTCTGTAGATGAAACAATTTACTATTTGATGAGGTTCATGTGAAAAGTTGATGTGAAGGGCCGGCTGTTTTCACTGCGTTACGTAAGATTTTCTAGTGATAAATCTGACGGGTCAATATTTGCTCTCACACAGCTCTGAGTGCCGCTGTGAATGCTGCACATTTTCCCAGAAACCTGCAAGACAAATGTGTTTTTTTCTTTGCTTTGTTTGTGATTGATGGCGATTTATACAATGCAGTGCGTTTACATCTTTGCACCTCGGAAGAATCCAGTCTGTAGGGGACTTCCTCTCCTGCTTAGAAAAGACCGCAAAGAGAAAATAAAGCAGCATTGCGGTACTGAGCAAGCCAGGGGATAAGTACTGCATACGCTTAATAGGAGATTGTATACAAGGCAGGATTATCACATTCCTCTGCTTTTCACACAGCTGGCTACCTGTGATAGGAGGATGGCAGAGCACATAGGCCGTCAGTCCGCAGGAACACCACACATGTCTGCTGCCTTGCTCTCAGAGCAGGATTCCTTCTCGCAGGGCAACCCCTTTGTCATGTGTGTGATTCACCCTTGTAATTGTCAGCATCCTCCTGGTGGAACGAGGAAGAGGCACGCAGGCAGGCGGAGGGAGCAAATGAGAATCTGTCACAGTGAAAGTGCTGAGTATATGCATGTAGCTCGATGGTTGCTGACAGCTCTAGCAACAATTTCCCCAAATTTGATTTTTATTTTGTCTGCAAATTTGTGTATTTTTCTGAAACATCTGGATGTCATGTTTTATATTCAGATATTGGATCTATTCAGATCTGTTGCTTTATACTGGAGATCCATTGGTGAACCCGGCCCCATGTACTCGCACACTGTCAGGTTTAACAGATATTGGATCTATTCAGATCTATTTCTTTATACTGGAGATCTATTGGTGAACCCAGGCGCTATGTACTCACACACGGTCAGGTTTTATATACAGATATTGGATCTATTCAGATCTGTTGCTTTATACTGGAGATCCATTGGTGAACCCGGCCCCATGTACTCGCACACGGTCAGGTTTTATATACAGATATTGGATCTATTCAGATCTATTGCTTTATACTGGAGATCTATTGGTGAACCCGGCCCTATGTACTGACACACGGTCAGGTTTAACAGATATTGGATCTATTCAGATCTATTGCTTTATACTGGAGATCTATTGGTGAACCCAGGCGCTATGTACTCACACCCGGTCAGGTTTTATATACAGATATTGGATCTATTATCTGGAATGATTCAGATCTATTGCTTTATAGTGGAGATCCATTGGAATGCTGTGCGAACTGCGTTTGCCCAGTGTATAGCTGGATGGAAGATTTATAAATCGGCCCCCTGGAGGCACAAAGAATCATTTCACTGTATACGTGTAAACATAAAGGTGGCCATGCACTCTACAACCATCGCTAGACCTTAGTCTTGCGATGGTTGGAAAGTAATTAACAGGCAGGACAGGCAGTTCGTACTCTCGATCATCGCAAGCCCGCCCCCCTGACGGGCGGGCTTCCGATGACCGCAATGCTGAACGGGCAGTGTGCGCGTTCCCGTGCGCAACCCGATCTGCCGCACGGGAACGCAAGGCACAAAAATGCCTGTCGTCCGGTCCGAACAAAATGCTGCAAGCACTTCAATGTACTGCCACGCCCCCTCCGGCCCTATAACATAGTGAGCTGGCCGCAATGCGATGCAGTGCGTTTCCGGCCACAATTGGGCCGGAATGCACTGTCTGGTGTGAACAAGGCCTTAGGCTAGTTATACATTGTTTTGTGGTTGCTATTTTTGTTTAGCTTGGCTGTATTTGGTGTGTGGACGCACTGTAGACTTCAGCTTATATTTTTATGCACTTGGCCCCCAGTGTGTTCCTTTTGAGGAGGAGTGAGCTACGTCCAGCCACAACCTGCACCCAATTATCTACTGTTTTATAGGCTCCAGTATGGAGGCTCTCAAAGATCAGAGTTAGGACCACACTACAAAGGGGCCTTGACGAGGCAGTGCGACTTCCACATATTTTGTAAAAGTTGTGGAACTAAATCCTCTGTTTTGAATTCATTCTGTGAGACATTACGTGCGCTGGGAAATGACTGTGTTTTGTATTGTTGCAAGCCCTTCCGTGTGCACCTTGCTTTTAAGGCTAGTTATAAAAATGATTTGTGGTTGCTGTTTTCGTTTAGATCCTCAAATCATCTCTGAATCAGTGCTGACACTGTCCTTCCTTCTGGAGGGGGGCAGCTTTTGTGCCCCATGGTCCCTGTGTGTGTTGTAAAGTAGCCACCGCTCCAAGCTCACTCCTGTGATGGACTACAATCTCATGTTTTAGTTTAATAATTTGTATTGAGATTGTAGTCCATCACAGGAGTGAGCTTGGAGCGGTGACTACTTTACAACACACACAGGGACCATGGGGCACAAAAGCTGCCCCCCTCCAGAAGGAAGGACAGTGTCAGCACTGATTCAGAGATGATTTGAGGCTCTACAGCCGAGTGATACACAAATAAGATACATTTATGTTAATGGTGAAGGTACTTGAATGTATTTTTAAGATTTAACACCTGAGTTTGGTGTCACTTTAAGCTGGCGGTTTAGACATTTGCAGTGTGCTCAATTAGGTACTGCATTCTTGTGAGGGTACAAGTCACTCCTGACTGGCTTAAGGTGCCCATACACTGCACGATTCTCGTATGAGAATCATGCAGTGTATGGAAGGCGTGCGACCGTTTCTAATGTACGGTCGCACGACTTTTGTATTTCGAGCATGTTGGAAAACCAGCCAAGAATCGTACGTTTTTCGGCTGGTTTTTAACATGATCGAGAGACAATTGCAGAACGGGCCGGTGTGCGCACGCGCACACTGCCCGTTCAGCATTGCAGTCATCGGAAGCTCGCCCCTCAGGAACGGCCCCCCCCACTTTAGTCCTTGGACAAGTAGTTTAAAAAAAAAAGACAATTGGATTTTGCAAATTTGGGGTTTAGCTTCAGTGTAGACACCTTTTTCCCCCAAGATAACTCTTACAGGAGTGAATTTCCCTTGGGGTAGTTTTCCTCTCACTTCCTGTTGTTGCAAGGACAGGAAGTGAGATGAAATCTTTCTAATGAGGATGCAGACAGCAGTAAATACCTCACAGTGACCTAGAAGAAGGTTGGCACCCCTCGTCTGCACGTCTAACAAGCGCCAACTTCCTGTAATGTACGTACAGTACTATGAACCAGACCCAAAAAGGCGGGCACTCCTCATCGGCACTACTGCGGTAGCATTACAACTACCCCTCCTGTACAGTAATAGCCTCTGTTTGTAAGTAGGAGTCGGATGTAAGTTGGATTTATGTAACTCAGGGACTGCCTGTATATGTCAGGGTTGCAGGTAAACGTGTCTGATGACCTGCAGTCCACAGGTCTTTTTGAATAAACTGACTGCAGGTCCTAAGCTGCGGGTACTTTTAAAATGGCCACGTTACTTGTATTTCAGGGCTGGACAAATCCAGCCAGGTAGCCAATACACCTTAAAAATTACAGATGGCTCCCAACTTTTGAGTTTTTTTCTAGTTATAAATGGAGCTGGCTTCTAAAAATAAATAAATGGCTGGTGGATTGGACAGGCTGGCTCCTGAATTCCGTATTCATTTGTCTACCTCCTGATTTATTTTAATCCTGTGCTTCTGAGCATTTGAACAGTTTGCTATCGGTGGCCTGGTTTTCAGTACACGGACTTCAGTGTGTGAAGATGATGTCATTGGCAACAGGAGGTTAATCTGTGCGGAAGCATGATGAGAACATTGGCCTGTAGTTTAGATCTTAGGTTTGGTTGCACGGGGACATTTTTTTTCCTTCTACTGAGAATTTAACTGCTTGTTGACCGTCATCTCACTAGGAGTACTTTGATTTTAGTGCTCTGCAAATGAAGTGACTGCCAATAAGTGGTAAGATCTTTCAGAAGCTAGAGATTAAAATTGGCCTTGCTAAATGCCAATGCTAAACCTAATGCTAAAGAGCGTCCACCACCCGCATTGGCGCAACGATTTTCCAGATGTCAAATCACTCTCCTGGCCAATCTGTCTAACACGTAGGTGACTGCGGTCGGCACATTGCTCAGTCTTTCGACAGCCACACCGCACTGCCCTCGACCGCTTAGGGGTGAACTTAGCCGTTTAGCGCAGTTGACTGCTTTTAAGTCTTCGTTAAGCAGGTGTTGGCAATGGTCAGAACCGCCTGTTAATCACCTCCTTTTCTTCAGCCTTCTACTACCCCAGGTTTCAGTGTAAGATGTTTGAGGTAAGCCTGATGGCTCCGTACAATATTATAAGCGTTAGTGTGCTGTGCAGCATTAAAATGAAGCAAGCATGCGTTAATGTGCGAGAAATATGCAACATGTTTTTTACTTTGATATTTTACTGATTATTTCTGTGGACGCTGCATTTGCTAAAAAAACAGACGTATGAATCGACCCTTAAAGTGTCCACTTTTCCACTTTTCCAGCCCAATTGGGTAACGCCTACTTTATATTTCTTACATGTTCCAATTTGCATTTCATAACTTAAAACAAAATGATTTGATGCTTAAGAGTGTTTTTTTTTTTTTTCTAACTTAAAAATCTAGCCCTGGTGTTTTCTCAAATGTGACTGCAAAAGTGGAACTTATTAGTTACTGGTGTCCTTGGACTCCGCTTTAAAATGATTCGGACTCCTACTTCCTACAGATTTTGGTTTCTGTTAAGTTTCCCTGATATTTTAGGATAGCATGACTCCATATGTGTAATCACTTTTTAACTTCTTGAGCTCCTGGTAAATGAAGTCAGCCTCTGGCTTCTTATGTCTGTAGGATACTATACTAGCTGCTGGTGCTCCTGCCAACTATTGTGCATTACACCTCCTACTGAGTGCGCTCTTAATATTAAATGAAGTCAAAGTACAATGGATTACATTGGGAACCCCTATAATGGTCAAAGCAGGTATGCCGGTCCAGGAACTCGAGTAGACCAATTGAGCCTCTCAATGATGTAAAATAAACTGTAACACTTCAGTATCTGCCAAAACTGCGATATGAGTTTTGTGTAGCTTGCAGCTCGGGGTGTGGGAAGTGTATACTGCAGAGCGCTTAGGCAACCTTACAAAGATAAGCCAGTATCTCTTTCTGCCCTTCATATTTAGGATAATAGATACCCGACTGTGGCAACCTTAGGCCCCATTCACACGTTTTGGGATTCCTGTGGTAGGAACCTATGGATGGACTGCATGTAATCCTATCGCATAAGATTACATGCGGAATTGCCGCTTACAGATGCGGCTGCTGTTACCCGGTCACTAACCTGGTTAAGTTGAGATAAATCAGAGATGGGCACAGGATCAGCTTTTAGTATTAGTACACATCTTGTGCCAGCTGCTCTTGAAGTACTAAGGGAGTGAAATGTACTCTCGGATCACTTCAGTCTCTTCTCCCTATAGTCACTACTCTGTCAATCACCTCTCCCGCAGGTATTCCCCGCTCGTATCTCTATTCCTGTTTTACGGATTGGTGGCACAGGTGGGGGAGGGGGCGGGCACAGCGGGCTCTGGCTCTAGAGAGGCAGGGTTTTACAGGACTTTGTTTCCCACGTTTGTCACGCTTCCTCCTTGATCTTAATTGGGTCCCTGGCCACCCAAGAAAATGCGGAAAAATAGTTAATGTCGCAAATTTGGCAACATGCGTTCCGCTTTTTCCTCCTGAGCATTCTTGCATGCAAAGATGCTGGAAAAACAGATTGGCTTGCCTGCTTTTGGGGCTTGCTATTAGTAATAGCAACACAGGTGCGTTCTGCCTTTGTGCATGCATCGTGAACACGCGCCGAAGTGTGCACGCTTATGCGCGCTTAACGCGTGTTCCTTGATATGCCCTGATGTGAACAGGGCCTTAGAGTGGAGGTCCATTTTAATGAATCATTTATATGCATGATGCTTAGAATTCTTTGTCATTTACTGCCCATTTACGCCACACACGCTTGGCAGAATTTGTAGTGTGGACATATGCAAATGGAATTCTCACCTTTTTAGATAATGTTGATAATAAAAATGACATTACTATTAGACAGGGTTTTAGACAGAGAAGAAGTAGGAAACCCAATGGGTGCCCAATCCTCTGCCATGCTGTAGGTTTAGTTTTCTGGTGGCTGAAGGATTTTACACTGGTCTTGGTTTTAGTACTCACTGTAGAATGAGGGGCGGCTCTTTTCAGGAATTATGAACTTTTAAGCAAATTAAGTGATAGTTCCCTTGTGAACTGATAGTTATATATTGTTTCATGCTAGTAATCGGTCTTTGCTCGTGGGGCTGCAACAACTAATCGATTATGAGAATAGTTGTCAACTATTATCAGTTAGAGATTTTTTAAATCAACCAGTCGATTAGTTGAAATCT
The DNA here is from genome assembly GCF_000935625.1 of Nanorana parkeri. NCBI lineage: Eukaryota > Metazoa > Chordata > Amphibia > Anura > Dicroglossidae > Nanorana > Nanorana parkeri. The sequence continues at coordinate 784,060 of NW_017306790.1, forward strand.
GGCAACCTAAACGATTATGAAAATAATAGTTAGCTGCAGCCCTATTTGCTTGTTTTTATTTTTTCAGTATATTCAAAGTAATTAGTGAAGAGGAGCGAGCTAGAACCTTGTTGGATGAAGGCAAGTACTATCCCAGCAGGTTGGCTGCACTAAGTCGAGTTGTTCATAGCCCACAGTAATGAATGCAAAGTATGCAGTAACCATATGGCCTTGTTCACACCAAAAGCGTGTGCGTTCCAGAGCGGTAGCTGCTGGAACGCACCGCGATCGCTGAAAAACTTCCCCTTGCGTTTTCAGGCGAGAGGGGGCGTGACGGTGCATTGTATTCAATGGCACCGCTTCCACGCCCCCCCCCCGCCTGCAGTGCGATCAAACGCCTGGCTAAATTTTGCCGGTGTTTCGTGCCACTTAAAATGCAAAAAATAAGGCTTGCCCTGTTTTTTGCGTTTGCAGTTCGAACGGAACGCTGGCAAAGTTTTGCCACGCGTTTGATCGCACTGCGGGCATGGAAGCGGTGCAATTGAATTCAATGCCCCCTCTCGCCCCAAAACGCAAGGGGAAGTCTCTCAGCGATTGCGTTGCATTCCAGCAGCTACTGCTCTTGAACGCACACACTTTCGGTGTGAACAAGCCCTTAGGCAGGCCTTCTGCTTCCAACAACTGAAGGGTTAACTGTAATTTTTCCACTGCTGCTTTAAAAATGAAATGGACAGTTTGGATTGTTTGGACCGCCTTGTACTGACAACTGAATGAAGAACACTTCCTGTCTTTCTTGTCTTGAGGCTTTGAAAAACTTCAGAACACTAAGACCCTGTTCACACTTGGCATGCCCTGCCTTTGTCTGTGTGCCACACTTCAGCCCATTCATTTCAATGGTCTGCCGCACGTGTAGCAAATGCGATAAAAAAGCTCACGCAGCAGTTTGAGCTGTGAGCTTCACACGTGGGCAAAGACGCATGTTTTATTGGCCACATTTGGGATGCCATTATCAAGTAATCGCACCACAAGCACATTACATGTTTTTTATGCACTGTGTGAATGTGCACATTCATTCAACACACAAGTGTTAATGGGGACTCGAACATTTTTTTAATTCTGTGATGTTCCTGATTAACAACATTTGCTAACTGCTTGGGAACTGTCAGCAATAAGTGCAAGACGTGAGTGTTTGGTTATATTCTGCAGTGCAATTCATTAGTATTGACTTGTGATGAGTAAGCTGTATGAGGGAATGCTTCCCATCTGTTTCTTCTATTAAGGCTGACTCTATTGGCACAGCACGTTTCACAATATTTGATATCTTGTTCCACTTGCTTGAATGCTGAAGCTAGTCTGCTATTAATATGAGCGATAGAGGCATTCTACTACTATACATTTAGGAAAAAAATGGTGCTATCTGTAAATGTTTAACTTTTTTTTAAATGGTTTTCAATTCTTAGGCCCCTTTCACTTAGCGATCTGATCGGGTCCGCCTGTCAGTTTTTCAGCCGGACACGATCAGATGCTTTATGCAAGTCTATGAGCAGCCGTGTGTGAATGGACAGGCATCCATTTACAGCCGGCTAGCCACGCCTAGGTCTGGAAAAACAAACAGATCAGAGATCCGTTTTGACAGACCGGATTTTGCCGGATCTGGGGGTAATCTGAAGTAAACAGACATATGCCCGTTTACTTCCCATTCCCTATAGACACACATGGGGTCCTGCAGTTTGTTTCGATGACATCCGCTCCGTACGGCTGTGATCAGGAGAGGTTCTGTGCCCGGATCCTCTCCTATCTGACATCCGCTCCGTACTGCTGTGATCAGGAGAGGTTCTGTGCCCGGATCCTCTCCCATCTGACATCCGCTCCGTACTGCCGTGATCAGTAGAGGTTCTATGCATGGAGCTGGCTCCTAAAATATCCTGCTGGCTCCTGGGGTCCATATTCATTTGTCTGGATCCGCCCAGCTGCGTGAGTGACAGCTGGCTCTGCCTATCTAGAGGCAGAGCCAGCTGTCCCTGTCACGGCTCTGTGCCGTGACAGGATCGAGAAGTGAGCGAACGCCGGTATGTGTTCGCTCACTTCCCGATCTACTGAGCCAACCTGTGACAGTCTCATGGTCACAGGTCGGCTAGAACTATGAGGTGAGTGAAAAGCACTCACCTCATAGTTCTCCTTTAGGCTAGATTCCCACCTAGGCGTTCAAAATATGCGTGTATGACGCGCGTTTTGCGGTGCATGTTTTAACCGCGATTTGCAGCCCACAAAACGCGCGTCAAACGCGCGTTTACGAGGGCTATCCGGCTGTATCCTAATGGATACGCGCGAAAATACGCCCCAAAGAAGCTCCTGTACTTCTTTGGGCATAGGGCGTTTTTCAGCACGTTCCGACACGCTGAAATATGCCCAAGTGAGAACAATGCCCATAGGAAATAATGGGATTTCACTTGCAGGGCGTTTACAGCGCGTCGATCAGCGCTGTAAAACGCCCAAGTGTGAACCCGGCCTTAATGGCTCTAAAATCATTGCTCTCACTCCGTTTGCGGCAATATGCAACAGGCGC
>NW_017306790.1:786952-848130 GCF_000935625.1 Nanorana parkeri
GGAATTCACAAATCCCAGGAGCTCCGTGTGCTCCTTACAAATGACAGCTGCCTCCTAACTTTTGAATTTTGCTCTAATCTAGTCTTGGAGCTGGAAAAGTATCTGTGCTTGTACTGAGTACAGTACTTGGTATGTGAACATCCCTAATTGTTTCCTTTGTTGCATCTCTCCTGATTTTTAATGGCTCTGTATTTTCACTGGGTATTGCAACAAATGGGTAAGTGTACTTTTGTGAGTATAGAAATAAAATTACCAGAAAATGTGTTTTCTAAGGCATGGTTCACACCTGGGCGTTTTACAGCGCGTTCCTACGTGCTGTAAAACGCTCAACATGTGAAAACCAATAATTGCCTATTGGCATAGTTCCCACCTGGGCGTATTTCAGTGCGTAGGAACGCGCTGAAAAACACCATACGCCCAAAGAAGTACAGGAGCTTCTTTGGGGCGTTTTTCCGCGCGTTTCCATTGGTATTCCCGAGTGTGAATTGGGGTTAACAAAGCGGTAGCCCCGAGCCACATTCTGGAATACAGCGTACAGGTCTTACCTTGTCCGCGATCCCCGCTGTGCCCTCCAGCGGCTGCCGACTTCCCGGGTTCTGTCCCTTGCGAGCGGCTGCGTTGCAGGGGGGCGGAGCCGGCGGGAAGTTTGAAAGTAATTTTTTTTTTTTAAATGGAGAAAATAAGGAAAGAAAAAAAAAAACCATGCCGCCAGTGAAACGCGCGTTTCACTGAACGGAAAAACGTGCTAAAAAAGGAGCTGAAAAAATACGCTCAGGTGTGAACCCAGCCTTAATCTTTGGAGTTTTCAGAATTTGCCAGCAAGCAATTTTTTAATTGCTTTCCATGTGCTCGCCCCATGATAACCATTGCTTAAGAGGTTGTATCACGCTGACCAGGGTCCCGTACCGCTGTTGAAAACATCTCCCACACTTAAGCTAAAGAAATCCAAAGGTACCAGTCCAGCTAGCAGTGGGTGCTGTGCCAATTGTAGGGGCTCATCTCCCTGATCCACACAAACAATAGAAACACAGGCCACAGTGCTGCGTATGCCAATGTTCAATGTAACAGCTGGTGTTACTCTGCTTCTCTCCTGACAATATTCACCCATGCCAAGGATTCATTGTAAAGGACTTTCCTTGTATTTATAGGTTGGATACTATGGGGGTACCTTGGATATCTCTCTCCATGTGTATTACAAGGGCCTACCTAAACAGTCCATTCAACTTGCATACAATGCGGCAGGTCCTTCCAGTGCATTGTTGTTGGCAGAGCTAAAGGAGGTTGTTTGTTTGTAATGGGCATCACCTACATTTCTAGTTTCAACCCTTATCTTTATGATAGAATACTGTGCTTTGTGTTTAATAATCTGTTAGCACTTGGCTAAGTGTGAAAATACACTACATATGTTTTACATGTGGAGAAATCTAGAACACATTCTGGGTGATTTTTGGTTGAAAATTGCTTTGGTTATTTCTTGGATTTATTTTCTCGTTTTATCTTGAATAAAATGTTCTGTTTGGAATAGTATCAGTACGTTTTGTGCTTTCCCCCCTAAAGACGTCTCAAATCCCAAACAAAACTGCTAAAAGAACCAGGTCATCTGGCATTTCACTTTGGGAAAACACACCTATAAAATCATTAACGTGGCTCCATTATAATAGATGCTCGGTCCATTTCCTGGTGGTTGCCAAGTGAAGAAGTTCCTGTTGGGATACAGGAACTTGGCTGCCGGATGAATACAAGTGAGGAAATCCTATTGTTTAGGGTCTACCTCATGGCCAAGTTTAAATTGTGTCATTAACTTTTTAAACCAAGTATATGCTTTTGCTTTGGTGAAACATGAAATCTAGTTGGGGACACATTAAAAAAAAAAAATACACACGTATCCTGCTCTTAAAACAAAAAAAAAACAGATGGATACTTCATTACCATAGCTACTGCCTATAAAAGTAGGTGAACGATACAATGTATTATGCATATGCCCTTTTAAAGTCTAGCTCCTGGGGAAGGAACTACTATTATAGTGGTACCAGCTCTGCACTGGTCATTTATGTCTGGGAGTATTGTGTAATGGTCTTTTACTTACCTTATCCCCACTCCCACAAGTTCAAGGCTGGAACCCCATTACTCAAATGCAAGGCCTATAACCCAGAATTGTAAGAACACCAAAGGACAATCCACAAGCCGGAGTATAGGAGGGATGACAGGTGCGTGATGCCTATCGCCCGATGCCTGGGACATGTAGTTCCGGGTGCCGGGTAGGTGTTTTTTTTCTCTCTCTACATTTAGCCCTGCTGCAGGCGAGCAGGGTGGAGCTGCCGCTCGTTTTGTACAAATAATCTCGGTGGCTGTACAGCTGCCCAAGTCACTTGTAACAGCCTGCTTGTCTCCGCCATAGTTTTCAGGGTCCCCTGCTCTTCTGGGAGAGCTCCCCCCGCTTATCTGGCTCCCTCTCTCCACCTACTATACTTGCCTTTTGGGGAACCGTCCTTCCCCTCCGCTGGTTAGTGTGTACAATTTGTACCCTGCACTGCCGTCCAGCGCAGCCCTGCACTATGGGTTTTACATTTCGCTCTCAAATTGTGAGCACTCCTTGTTCAGCACGGTCAGCTGACCAATAAGATGCACCTCTTAGCGTGGTTAAATACGGAAAAGTAGATTGTCATATGGGACGGGTAGATTGGGCCCCTGCTTTAGTTTTTTTTTTTTCTCTTCCGTTTCTCATTAGTATAGAATAGGCACAAGAAGTTTTTGTTGCCCCCTTGAATGTCTTATCAGTTGGCCCTTGGGCTGGCTATGGGGACTATTAGGCTGCTCAGTGGCCAATGGAGGTAGCTTGCACCACAGGCTGACAATGCTTAGTAAGTTGCAGGGCAGTAGCTTATGGGCAGCCTCCTGTCTTTTGTTTTTATTACATAGTGTACACTCACACCAGTGCCTGTCCTCAAGGAGTTTACAATCCATGGTTCGTTTTGCACATACAATTACTAGAACCAGTTAGGCGACAGCGGTTTTTTCCCATTTTTGTTTTTTTGGGCCGAAAAAGCGCTGCAAAACGCTCAGTGTGAACCAGGCCTTAACCCACCAGTATGTCTTTTGGAGGTTGGGGGGACCCAGAGGAAACCCACGTGAGCACAACGATAACATGCAAACCCCATGCACATAGTTTCCTCAGATTTGAACTGGGGACTCCCAGTGCAGCAAGGCAGAGAATATTAAAACAACATTGTGCTGAAGAAAACATTGTACTGTGAGGCATGATGTAACAAATACAGAGAAATAGGTTTAGAGTTTATATACGCTTCAATCTTTGCAGCTCTGCTGAACCTTTGTGTTTTTGCTCTTTTCACTTATAGAATAAGCCACTTTTCCTGTTTATTCATATCTAGTTTTACCTTCATGTAAAACGAATTTGTGCATGCAAAAAGAGGAGGAAGTCTTTTGAATGTAAAATTAGAATCTTTGCCAGGTTACTACAAGCTGTGACTTCCTGCCCTAGTGACAACCACTTCCCTCATCTGGCAAATAGCAGTTTGGATGTCTGTGTGATACCGCAAGCTCCACAGCACTAGATCGGGGTACGGGGTGTAATCTTTTGAGCAAGCTTGACAAGATGATGCTACAGTTGACATAAGCCTTTAAGTGACATTAAACCCTCAGATGTTTTAACATAAACCAATACTGTAATGTGTACCTTACTGTAATCCATGGTAGTTTCCATTCTCTTTGCTGCTCTTTTAAATCAGTCTCTCTTCTCATGCTGGGGCAGAACTTCTGTTTTGCAGCAGACTGCCTTGTTTCTGAAATGGATACATGGTGTCTGTGTGAAGGTTCACAACCTGAGCCAGCACTACAGGAGGAGGCACTCAGCTGCAAATGTAGGTTCTCCCCCAGCATGAGAAGACATGAGGATTTAAAAGGAAGAGCAGCAAAGAGAAGGGAAACAACCATGGATTACAGTAAGGCGCACATTACAGTATTTTATGTTAAAAAATCTGAGGGTTTAATGTCACTTTAAGGAGAACCTGTGGCTCAGACTGCACATGAAAGTATTACTTTCTGAGGAAGCATTGAAAGCGCTTTTTAAAGTACATTTCCACTTTTGCATTCACACTTGAGAAAACCCCACTACCGTGTTTCCCCGAAAGTAAGACACTGTCTTATATATTTTTTCATAAACACAGTACGTTGGTTATAGCTGGCTAGGACGCCCAGTGCTTCTTCCTCAGCTGTGAGCTCAATCAATCTAAAATAAACTAATCGATAATGGGAATCGTTGACAACAATTCTTATCGATTAGTTGTTGCAGTCCTAACGCACGTGCGCGCATACTAAGTCTAGCCCCCCGCTTTATATCACCACATCTAATGCAGGTTCATTCACCTGCATTAGACGTGAGGGCGCCAAGGGAAATACGGCCGCAGAGGAGGGGGACAGAGGTGAGCACCCACTGCTGCATGACCAAGGATCAGGTGAGTATATCTTCTGTATTCCAGCCCCTAGAACAAAACGAGCAGTTAACTCTCGCAGTGCAGGAGTAGTCCCACTGCAACGGTTCACGTTTTAAATCACTGGAGTTCCTCTTTAAAGGACCTTTTTATTTGTTTTTCAGGTTCCCTGAATGCTCAGCAACTTTCATCCAATAATGCCTTGTCTTGTTTCATGGGGATTAGTTTAATGATTTAATGCCGTCACCCTCACCATAGCTCTGGGATATTGATGATGTCAGGGTGACTCATGATCTGTTAAACAGGTTTCCAGCCTTCCATACAGATGTTTACCCGCATGCTTGTCATTTATCTTTAAAATTCAGCAACTGTGCCCATTAAATGGATGCTTCCACTGCCCATAAATGTGGATAGTTAATGGTGTCTGAATGATAGGAATGGCTTGCCATGTGAGTCTAGAGGGCGTCTTGTTTGATGATTGCTATGTCACCAAAATGATTTCCCTTTTCACACAAAGTATCTAGTTTTTCTTACAATGTATGCAAAATTGTAATACATTAGAAGGACAAATTCATCATTTTTTTGTATTGGTAATGGTTTCCAGTGGTTAGATCTTATGTAGTGGCTCCAGAATGTAGTACACATTCTAATTTCAGTAATTGGAGTTTTAGTCATCTGGGCAAAATAAAAAATGACATATACTGTATGATGGGGGAAGGTACTAAAACTGGAGCGGACAGCCTCTGGAGCCCCTGGAGCATCTGTACATAGTAACCAGCCAGCTTCTATGCTCAGCCTGTTCAGTTAAATAAAAACTCCGGGCAAATAATATATTAACCCTTTCAGTGGGGGGGATACCTCCCCCCGCACTGCATGGGGTTAAGTGCTGATATTATCTAGGGAGATAAAATATCCGCTATACTCACCCGAACCTCTGTCCCAGCTTGCTGCAGAACCGGTCCCTTCAGCTGCACTTCCCCCCTCTGCTCCAGCGGTCTAAGGTCCTGTGAGTCATTACATTCTATACAGTGTATGGGACGTTAGGATGCTGAGGGCCTGTGTTAATGAGCGTGCGTTTGACTTTGCATCTCCCATACCCTGGTTTTGCATCTCCCATACAAATCTATAGGAATACAAAACCTGCATGAAGCAGGTGAAATGCAGGTCAGAAGGTGGCCAGTCAGAAGTCCAAAGCCCATCAACCCATGTCCTAATGTATCGGGTCTTCTGTTTTCTTTATCCTTTTTATACCAAATTTACATAGATTTAATTTAATAATTTGGCTCAAGTTCACTATATGACCAAACCCCTTACTAATTGAAAGTTCACTGTTTTTTTTCTATGCTTTACTTACTCTTCCATTTGTAATGCGGTCAAGCTTTGTATACAGTAATGAATATGCCTCTTTCCTTTTATTTGCTAAGTGCTGCAGTATGGGTTAATAATTTTGGTTATGTGCTTAGATGAAGCACTGAGATCTTGAAGAATGCTGAATTAAGTTTTACTTTCTTATAAGTACATTATTACATCTGTGTATACAGCATCATGCAGGAAACATATAGACCATAGATAGAAGCATGCCTATAGAAAAACTAGCATTGACTAGACTTGCACTACAGTGCCATCTAGTGCTCAAAAGACATAGTTAGTCAGCAACACAATCAGTATGCTGTTGCATCTCCAACACCCCTTCTCAACAGCATATGCGTTGCTATAGGACATCTAGCTTCTCTCGAAGGTAACTGTGATGATCCTTTGGCAATGGCTTGCAGAGTGCATCTGCAGCCATTTCTTCTGATGAGCACTGATGAGCAATATTGAATGTCAGTAATAGCTTGCTCTTGAGTGTCCCTTAGCTGGTGATACTTTACGTCGATGTGCTGGGTTCTAGGGTTGTCCCTTTCTGATTGTCTTAACAGTATATGACAGCTTGCAGGGGGTATTCCCTTTGTTGCCCGAGTGGATCTTCTAATTTCAGGTTGTTCAGTAGGATTTAACATGGACTTTGACTTATCCATTGTGAGTTTCACCTTTGTGCTGACTCCTGTGCGGCTTCACTTTGCTCAGCTTTCTTTGCTGGTTCACTGTGCAAATCCACTACACAACTTCCAGGGATCATCGTTTCTGGTAATGGAGTCTCATTAAAATAAACGCTGGGACTTATTGTCACTTTGTCAGTCTTTGGGTGGAGGATTCTATATTCCTTACTTCACTATAGCCCATCAGAATACCTTCTATTGCTGTGTTCTCCAACTTGGATTGCTTCTCCTTTTGGAATATAGGCGTAAGCTTTACATCCAAACAGTCTGATCTGCCCTAGGCTAGGCTTCGATCCATACCACATTTCAAGTGGGGTGCTTTCAACAGCTTTTGAAGGTAGTCTCTTCTGTAGGTATGTTGCAGTCATGACTGCTTCTCCCCAATAATTCTTAGGTAGGTTGGCATTTGACAGCATGCATCTGGCCATTTCTACAGGAGTGTGACTTTTCCGTTCCGCTACACCATTTTGTTCAGGAGTGTATGGTGTAGTTGTCTGGTGTACTATACCTTGTTCAGATATGATTCCACTTCCTTACTGATGTATTCCCCTCCGTTGTCGGTGCGTATAATTCCAGGTTTCTGTTGGGATTTGTTGCTGGACATGGCTACAAACTCTTGTTTGTGGAAGTGAGGTACATGTGGCCTTTGCTTCCAGAAAACATTTGCATGTCATGAGCATTTGGCAGGGCAGTACGGTTATATCTTCTGATAAGCCTCTCTTTATAATGTCTTTTATGGCTTTTGGTTTTCAGTGCCCTAGTCGTCTGTGCCAGAGATGGATACATTTGTTGTGTGGATTATGAGTGTCTTGACTTGTTTGTCTGCTGAGATGAGTCTATACAGCTGTTAATCTAGTTTTTGCTTATTGTTTCTGATTGTACATTCACCACCTCGGAATTGAACTGTGAGACCATTATTAGAAAGGGTTTTCACTGATAGAAGGCTTCCTTCTAGGTCTGCGACATGCACTACATTTTTCACAAGGATATTTTGCTTGTCCCCTGACGGTGTGATACAGTTCAAGAATCCTGGACTGTTGCCTTCTGCAGTAATACTTTTCCCATTTGCTAGGAAGACTTTGTCTTTTGCACTGAAATCAGTTTCTGTGACGGTTTCGTCACAAGTCATGTGACTTGTTGCGCCTGAGTCAATACACCATCCGTGTGGTATACTGTTCTGAGTCACTTTAAAGGTAGCACTCCATGATGTGCCTGCAGTTTCCATTGTGGCTGCCTTAGATCTTTTTCTTGTAGGTGCCTCTCGCTTTCTCTGTTTGGGTTTCCATATTGAACTGTCCTTTTTTAGGTGACCAGTCTTTTTACAGCAAAAGCACGCTCTGCTTTCTTTGTTTTGCTTTGCACTCTCATGCACCATAAAGGCTTTCTCATTTTTTTCATTGTGCATTTTTTCTTTCCTTCGGCCATATTCATTGATTTAATTTTCCTTTTGGAGTATTCTAGTGTTAGTTCCTGCTCGGGTCTGGTTTCTAGGGCGTTAATAGGAGTACTTTATGACACTGTATGCTTCTATGTGTTATCTTCCTCTCCAATTACACGTATCTTTTCTATGATTTGCGGCATGGCAGTCACATTTCCTGGCCTTTTTGTATAGCCTCATCTTATATAGCTTGCATAGCAGATATAGTTTACTCTTTAGGTTTGAACGATGCAGCACTTGTTGACTAGCGGTATTCTGTTTAGTTTCTGGGCCCATAACCTGTTGGTTAAGTGTTTTAGATGTAACACTGAGTCAGCAACACAGTCCGTATGCTGTTGCATCTCCCACAAATTAAACCCTATGTGCTGGTAGCACTAGAAGTCTGCTGCTGTCAGCCCAATTCTCTGATTCTCACCCCTAACCATTGCAGTGGTCAGTGGGGTTTGTAGAACTGCAGGAGATCTGGGCGTCTGGTCCACTTCTTCTGTGTGCTGGCATCACAGGTATTTTAGTTGCTACAAAAGAATATTTACTATACTATAATACTATATATGCAGTAGAGCTGCAGCTAACGATTATTTTCAAAATCGATTAGTTAGTCGATTTATTAGGTTCGATTAATCGGATAAACCATAAAATAGAGTTAAAAAAAAGGCTCCAGTGATGGGACTACTAGTTTGTATTGAGGTTGTAGTCCATCACAGGAGCAAGCTTGGAGCGGTGGAAGTAAAAAAAAAAAAAAAGATAGTGTGGTGTGCAATATAGTGAAATGGAAAGTGTAAAATTATACAGCAATGAATGCAGAATGGCACCGGCTATAGAGGACTACAAAACCCAGCAATAGTACATTATACAGCACAATGCAGAATACCACCAGCTATAGAGGAATACAACAAATCCCAGCAATAGTACATTATAGCTGGCGGTATTCTGCATTGCGCTGTATAATGTACTATTGCTGGGTTTTGTAGTCCTCTATAGCTGGTGGTATTTAGCATTGTACCACTTTATAATGTACTATTGCTGGGATTTGTTGTAGTCCTCTATAGCTGGTGGTATTCTGCATTGCGCTGTATAATGTATTATTGCTGGGACTTGTAGTCCTCTATACAGCGCAATGCAGAATATCACCAGCTATAGAGGAGTACAACAAATCCCAGCAATACATTATACATACAGTGTATAATGTATTGCTGGGATTTGTATTCCTATGTATAATATACAGCACAATGTACCATCAGCTATAGAGGAATACAAATCCCAGCAATACATTATAGAGCACCATGTGTGGGAAAGTGCAGGCTTACCTGAGCAGTCTTCCAGCAACTTGCTTCTGAGATCGGACCTGTCTATCAGCGGCTGTCATCCCCCCACACCTGCTCCTCCTTACTACATCTCCCCGCGTCCCTGTGCCGATCGTGGATGTGGGCGGGCGGTGAGTGTGAGGCGGGGAGGAGGTGCGGCGTGTGGAGCGTGGATGCGGGCGGGTCTGGCAGCGGCGAGCGTGAGGTGGGGAGGAGGTGCGGCGCGCAGCGTGTGTGGAGCCGTGAACAGGGCCAACTGATCGGAAGCCGATTAATCGATTATTGAAAAAGTTGACAACTTTTTCAATAATCGATTATGTCGATTAGTTGTTGCAGCCCTAATATGCAGCATGACTGCATTACATTATTAAAGTAAAAGGCTGCAATTTGGGTTTTAATGCATCCCATTGCCTGAACTACATGAAAACCTTTTTATCTTGTACTTGCTGTTTGATTCCACTTTTTTTTTTTTGCTTTGCTTGTGAAACCTTTTTGGTCATTAATGGCCCACGGGAGCAATCAGACTCCCCAGAATCCCCTTTTCATTTGCCATAAATGTTGGGTATGGTTTAATATGTTTGATATATTGGCCATTCAGTTACAGATTTAGGACTTGGTCACACTAGGGATTAATGGAAATGCACGCATTGTTTTCTATTTGGCTTCCAGCTGCTGTTCTGCTTTATTTTTATGTGTGTTGGTAAGTCTGATTCCATTCATTGGGCTTCTTCAGAACCAATGCGCATTACTTAATGTGTTTGGGTCTGAATGAGCCCTTGCATAATGTTCTTTTGGTACCTTTTTTCTCCCCTCACACAGTTTGGTGCTTTGTGAATGGCTTGATTGTACTCCGGTTTTGCAGGATGGCAGTAACCAGAGATGTTTCTGGATCATTTCATTCTCTTTGTGGCATGTCTAGGACAGCCTTGTTGTTCCTGTTTGCAAATTACTTTTGACTTGACTCCAATTTGTGCAAGCAGATATTCGATACATGACATGAAACCTTATTCTAGTGGTTTTTGCATTTTGAAGGAGAGTTCTAAGCAGTTACAAAATTATTAAAATTCTCCCCTCCCCCCTAAACTGATTGAGGATGTAGTCCATAATCATTCTAGGGGATGGTGTATAACAGAGAAATGCATAAACTATGAACCTGTGAAAACTGGCTTCCTGTACTGGGAGTATGCTACTCTATGTTCCATCTGTACATCTGCTATATTGTAGCTCCGATTTTAAAGGGCACAGAAGTTGTCATTGCTGGCACAAATTGCAGTTTGCGTCTTTCCAGGATTTGGAAGTCAGCGGGACTTCACTAGTGATGCAAGCACGTCTTTCATTGACATGTATCCACATAATCATACATATTTTATTGATCTGTCAATAAAAGACGTGCTTGCATCACTATTGGGTTGCCGGTGACTTTCCGATCTGATTTTTCTTGAATGCGGCGCCAACCACTTGTCACTACTGCACCCAACACGATGGGACACACACAATATTTTCAGGATTTGGCACACATGTCGCAAACCATCTTCAACATAGGTGAACTGCGTGTTTGATGATTTGGTGCACATCGAGTGTGGATCACATGTGTGCCAAGTGTCATAAAAACAATAGTTTAATGTTTTTCTGGCTAACAAAGCAATGCCAAGAACCCACTTGGTGCCTGCTCTAAGGAACCTCTTCACTATTGAAAGATTAAAAATGGCTGACAGGTTAGCTGTCAGCCATCAGAGTAGCATAGACTCATAGAAAATTGCTGCATGCTGTTAGGTCTGTGACTTCATTGAAAGAAAAATCAAAATTGCTATCCATTACGATAGGGGAGTGCGGGAACGTTGTTGATTTTGCTTGTGTATCGTACTGTAAAATTATATCTGCAGCATTTGATAATGACGTCTATAAACAACATTGTTTTCGTTATGTTTCCCCAGATCCTTTAATTTCTTTGAGTCCACCATGTCTTACGGAAGAGGACCGTTTTAGTTTTGAAGCAATCCGAACAATTCACAAACAAATGGATGATGACAATGATGGTGGCATTGAAGTGGAGGAAAGTGTTGATGTGAGTAGAATGTGTTCTTCCCAAACATGCTGACATTGAGTACGTTATCTGGCATAACCCGGTAGCATTGTTCCTATAGTACTATTATCCATGTTTATTTTATGGCCATTTTCAGGCTTCATGCTATTTTCTGAAGTATTGGTAGTCTAGCTTATTTCTTATATGCAAGTACTTTTACATAGTGCACACATAAAGCAATAAATTTCTCGATCATATTTGTTCCTTGTACAGTGCGTTGGTAGCGCTGGTCATTAATACTTACATTTTTGGGGCAGTTTTCAATATTGCCTGTGTATGTGTCTTGTGCAGTATCGTTTTGCTGATCGTTCTTTTAGATTTTGTTTAATTTTTACGTTGACTTTTTTGCTTTTGTGGATTATGATTTTAAACCAAAAATATACAACGCTTCATTTTGTGTGTATTGACCATGTCCTAGTGCCAGCTGATCCTTGTGGTTTCCTTTGGGCCTGAGTGTGCATATTCATACAATGAGGGCAGACTTTTTCTCTCCTTTTTGTGTAGTAGATTCTTTGCTGAAGCTGGATTTGCCTATGTTAGTGCAGATTCTGTAAGAAATGCTTTGTACCACTACAGACTGCCTAAGCGTGACTGGTGCCTTAGAGGAGAACTATGGGGTCAGTATTTTTCCCCATAGTTCTCCGGGTAACGGGAGGACACAAACTAGCGTCCTCCCGTTACCCTAGGCTCAGTATACCGCGAGCTACAGCTTGCGGTATACTGAGACGCCGGAGCGGATCCCGGGTACCTGCCCCCTCCCCCGTCCGTTCCGCCAGTCAGCGCGGGGAGAGGGGAATCCAGCCCCTCCCCCTGTCACGGCAGAGAGCCGTGACAGGATCGAGATGTGAGCGAACCCGGTATGTGTTCGCTCACCTCCCGATCTACTGAGCCGACCTGTGACAGTCTCATTGTCACAGGTCGGCTAGAACTATGAGGTGAGTGGAAATCACTCATCTCATAGCTCTCCTTTTAAAGGCTAGATCTGGAAATGCTTGTTAAAGCCATTTTGGTGCAGTGGGCACGGTCTGCTCCCCCTGATTACAGATCAAAACTCTCCAGCGTTTTGAGCAACGTTCGTATTATATTATGTCTGGTGTTGCTCTTCACTGTTATTGTGGCCATTGATTTGGACAAGCTGAGCTCATCATAACAGAATATCTTCTTGTTTAGGATTCTAGTGCTGTGGTTTGGAATTGGTGGCCATTCAACCCTATTCATGCAATGCACATTTGGCAGTTCTGGTTATCTTTATAGAACGGCAGGACTTGTCCAATGAATGTCTTATGTACCTCTTGTCCCTGTAGAGGTATAGACTGTCCCAGAATAAAGCTGGCCATACACTTTACAACCATCGCACGACTTTCGAATAAAGGTGGCCATACACGTGCCGATTATCGTACAATAATTGCAGCAAATCCCGCGATCGTAGGATAATCGGCAGGTGTATGGAAGACTTTTGTCTTACGAGCATGTTGGAAAACCAGCCGAAAATCGTAAGATTTTCGGCGGGTTTGTGGCAAATGGCGCACGGGCCGGTGTGTGCAAGCACGCACTACCCACTCGGCATTGCAGTCATCAGAAGCCCTCCCCTCAGCGGGGCGGGCTTGCCATGAACCCAAGTACGATCTGCCTGTCCAAGATGGGCAGATCGTACGAGCTTTAAATTAGCTTACAACCGTCGAAAGACGTGCGATGGTTGTAAAGCGTATGGCCAGACGTGCGACCGTACAGTAGAAACGGTCGCACGCCTTCCATACACCTGCCGATTATGGTACGATCGCGTAATTTCCCGCGTTTTTCGTACGATAATCAGCAGGTGTATGGCCATCTTTAGCATTACCTTCAAGCTGGATGCATGGGATGCCAGCCACCACAGGACTGATTTCAGGTAGCATTCATTAACAGCTTAATCTGTTTAAAATCTCTTAAAACACGCTGGAATTTTAGCTTTGGTGATTTGAGAAAATTATGTACAAATCTAACATAATTTGACTTGTGACCCTTTTTTGATACTCTGGCCCCAAAACCCTCCTAGATAGAAAGTGATAGTGATTCCCTGAAAATAAGACTGTCTTATATTTTTTTTTTTTGGCTCAAACACACTAGGTCTTATTTTATTTTTTTAATGTACAACAATCTTCACTTATTCATGTAGAAAAGTCTACATGTATTCATGTACAAAAATATGGTAATCAGGGGTGCCGTACCTTTCCAAGAGCAATTTGCTAACCAATCACTATCGATTCCTCACAGGCGGAGTGCATTGGGTATCACTCTGCCTGTGACAGGAGGCGGCGCTATAGAGGAAGCATCGGCTTATGCGGCTCTGCTCCCTCCGGTGCCGCCTTGCTTCCTTTAGCGCTGGCTTCGTTGGCACCGCTGATTCTCTCCCGCAGCTCTTCAAGTTCCCCCTTATGCCACCACCGTCCCTGGGAATGGTCACAACTAGGTCTTATTTTCAGGGTAGGTTTTATATTTCAGCAATTCCCAAAAATAGCACTAGGTTTTATTTTCGGGGTAGGTCTTATTTTCGGGGAAACAGGGTAGTTTAGAGCAGGGCTTAAAATTTCCACTCGCCTGCTCGCATTTGGCTCCAAGTACCGGTCTGCAGGCCAACTCCGGCCCGCGAGCCGGTACTATGTGGCCCGCAGCCAGCTGACATGTCAGGCACACGGTCGCAGACCGCGTACCTGACTTGCGGTAGCAGCTCCATGGTCTACATCTGTGTCGGAGCAGAGCAGTTCTGAGCTCCGGCCGAAAGAAAGGATGGATCGATCCCTGGTTATCTGGGGGTGACTAGTGACCTCACTAATCACCCCCAGATAACCAGCGATCGATCCTGCTCACAGCCTCCTCCCTGCAAATACATGAAAACGACTTTTGTTATGCGATGGTTGTAAGGTCATTAAAATTTCGTACTTGTGATCATCGTACTTGTGATCATCGCAAGCCCTCCCACTGAGGGGAGGGCTTGCGATTTTTTTCAGTGCAGAGCGGGCTTGCACTGCAAAAATGCGGCATTTGTCTTCTGACCATGGTACCAGCCTGCCGAAAATCGTACGATTTTCGGCAGGTTTTCCAGCGTGCTCGAAAGACGTGGGACCTTACAGTAGAAGCGGTCGCACGCTGCCTATACATCTGCTGATTATCATACGATCGTGGGATCACCAGTGACTATCGTACGATAATCAGCAGGTGTATTGGCACCTTTAGTGTATGTGTATATTAGGCCCCATTCACACCTACAGCAACTATCATACAATAAGAATTATCATAAGATTATTTAAGATGGTGTGTTGAGGGGTGGAGTTAAGGCCGGGGCAGGGTAAGGGTTAGGTGGGGCAACTGGTGGCATGTAACTCTTAAGGCCTGGCTAAAAGCTCAGGACTTGAAATTTTGAGCCCTGGCTTAGAGAGTAATTGAGGTTAAGGCTGGGTTCACACCTAGGCGTATCGAATATGCGCGTTTGTCCCCCTTTTTACCGCGATTCGCGGTAACAGAACGCGTGACAAATAGAGCTGCAGCTAGCGATTATTTTCAAAATCGATTAGTTAGCCGATTATTAAGTTCGATTAATCGGATAAACAATTAAAAAAAAATTAAAAATGGCTCCAGTGATGGGACTACTAGTTTGTATTGAGATTGTAGTCCATCATAGGAGCAAGCTTGGAGCGGTGGAAAAAAAATAGTGCGGTGTGCAATATAGTGAAAAGGAAAGTGTAAAATTATACAGCAATGAATGCAGAATTGCACCGGCTATAGAGGACTACAAATCCCAGCAATAGTACATTATACAGCGCAATGCAGAATATCACCAGCTATAACAAACGCGTGTTTCCGAGAGCTACTTGGCTGTATCCCAATGGAAACGCGTGACAAACGCCCCAAATAAGCTCCTGTACTTCTTTGGGCGTAGGGCGTTTTGTGTCGCGATGTCCTTTTCTCTCATGTCCCACAGAGTCTGTGCGGATACACGCTGCTCCATAGACTTACCTTGTGTCTCTCCTCGTCTCCCGGCCGAACATCTGAAGTGCGCATGCGCCCGCCCCAAGATCCTTTGCGCCCGCCCCAAGATCCTTTGCGGCCACCCGAGACTATTCAGATGTTCGGACGGCAGCGTGCGGCGAAGACGCAGGTAAGTTTAAAGCCTTTTTAAAAGTGTTTTTTTTTTTTGTTTTTGCATATATCTACTGCTATGCAAAAACCGCTGAGGGTTTCATAACCCTTTAAGACAGCCTGATGGTAGGGATTTTGGAATGCCTCCTGACTTATTTCTCTGTTCTTCCTGTAAGAAAACATTTAGACTAAGGTGCTCAGGAGGGGGTAGAAACCAGTCAGAAGATTCCCATCTGTGTTCACCTAAGCTGACAATGGTAGCCTTACTCTTTGGGGCTTGTTCAGCCCATCTGGTAAAAATGTCCAGGGCAGCCCAAATGCAAGACAAGGCAATATTCCTTGTTATGGATGGTGACCGTTCACATGACTGCGTTCCAGCATGCAGTACTTTGTTTTTAAGCATTTCGCAGTGAGTACAACCGCATTGCCCTGCCATGAGCCCATAGAACTAAATAAAATGTCTCTTGTGAAAGTTCAATAAAGTGTGATGTAAAAATGTGAATCTTTATATAAAGCTATGGGATTTTCCAGATTTTTGTAAGTAATTTCCTAGTATAGACAATATTGTGATGTAAAGCTGAAGCCTGAGAGGGTCCCACTCGTGAGAGCGTACGTGTTTTCATCGAAGTAGCTCTCTGAAGGCAGTGGCAGGTAAATTGAAAATTCTTTTCAGATTATTGCAGTATCTGTTGCCAAGTCTGCAATATGTTTGTTCTAAACCTTCCAAATCCGCTTATGGTCTTAAATACCAGGGTTATGGCTTGTAATATTAAGGGTGTGTGAAACATTTGGTAGCAAAACAGACACAGAATTAAAGGGCCAGTGCATCCAAAGGTTACATTTCCATTGCAGGTGGAGTATAGTAGACAGTCTCATTTTTATACTTCTTTTCAGCAGCCATATAAAAGATTTTGAAAACGAATTACAATTTCATTATGTTTCAGAGTACTTCTCTTTGAAATTATAGTATAACTACCCTTAAAGTGAACCTATGTATTGCTTGCCAGCCCCACCAGTTGTTTATACTATACGTGATTCCCCCACCACTGCTGTTACATTCGGGAGGCGGGGCGGGTGCGGGTAGAGAGCCCTCAGCCCTGTTAGCTCTGATTGGAGGGACTTGGAGCCTAAAGGAGTACTCCTTCCTGCTCCTATGTATGAAAGAAGCAAAGGAAACAACCGCAGGGTCTGGCATTAAAGTGAACCTGTTGCTTTGCCATGCACAGAAAAACCTCAAGTTCACGTCAAATTACATAAAGTGCAGTTTAATGGCTGCTGTTCCTTTCCATAATGTGCAAGTAAATTAATTATTGCAGTCTAGGGATGCACAGAAACAATTTTTTTCAAGACCTCAGGTACTTGCAGATACCAATTATCCATACTTTTTCTAAAAGGGACATGACTTTTTTTTTTGTAAAACAATACAGAAAATGATTTTAGGGCAGTTTCTTTATAATTATGAAGAACTGTAACTCAATCCATGATTAAACAGCATTGGAGAATGGCAACGGTCTTGCCGGGGCTGCGTTTGGGTCTCGCCAGTGCATCGGGCTCTCTAGGGCTGTGCCCATCTTTGGAGGCAAGGGATGTGAAAGCGGACCGACACTGTCAAAGGCGGCTGCCACGAGGTCCCCAGCAAGCTATAGAACTACTTCTTCCAAGAGGCATTTACTTACACATGGGTTATTGACTGTTGAGAGGAACTCTGGGTGACAGGTTCATTAACCTTTGCAGCGGGGGTACCTCTGCACCACAAGGGTTAACTGCTTGTTTTTAATAAAGGTGGACAGGGCTGAAAATGCTGGTTGGGTTTTAGTGCAGCTGAGATGGAATATTCGCTTAAAAAGTTTAGGCGCACACTGGATTTCTGGCAGATCAGAAGGTATATTCTGTACTTGCTGCATTTTCAAAGGGACAAAACATAAGGAAATGTGCATTTACTGCACAAATGTACTGAATGTGTTTTTGTTTTGCCCTGAAATACACCTTCAATGCAGGGCTTGACAGGAGTAAGGGAGCTAATGCTCCTTAAAAATTGCAGCTGCCTCCTTGCTGTTGGGCTTTGCTCTAGTTGTCAGTGGAGATGGCTACTAAAAATCCTGCTGGCTCCTGAATACCATATTCCACCCCTGCCCTAATGGAAAATTATTAGGACATACACTGATCAGCCATAACATTATGACCACTGAGAGGTGAAGTGAATAACATTGATTATCTCATTTACAATGGCACCTGATAATGGGTGGGATGTTTTAGGCAGAAGGTGAGTATTGTGTCCCTGACCTTGATGTGTTGGAAGCCGAAAACATGGAAAAGTGTAAGGATTTGAGTGACTTTGATGAGTGACTGGGTCAGAGCAACTCCAAAACAGGAGCTCTTGTGGGATGTTCCCAGTCTGCAGTCATCAGGAGTTTGAGGTGTTGACTTGGCCCTCAAATGCTCCAGATCTCAATCCAATTGAACATCTGTAGGATGTGATGGAAAAACAAGTCCGATCCACCTCACAACTTACAGGACTTAAAGGAGAACTATGGGGGTAAGGCTTTTCCCCATAGTTCTCCTTACGGTAACGTGAGGACACAAACTAACGTCCTCCCATCACCCTAAGGTCAGTATACCGCGAGCTACTGCTCACGGTATACTGAGACGCCACAGTATACCGGGAGCTACTGCTCGCGGTATACTGAGATGCCGCAGCGGATCCCGACAATTATGTCTGGATCCGCCCAGCTACGTGAATGACAGCTGGCTCTGCCTATCTAGAGGCAGAGCCAGTTGTACCCGCCCCTTCCCCGTTCGATCCGCCAGTCAGCGCTGGCGGATCGGGGAGGGGGAATCCAGATCGAGAGGTGAGTGAACGCCGGTATGTGTTCGCTCACCTCCCGATCTACTGAGCCGACCTGTGACAGTCTCATTGTCACAGGTCGGCTAGAACTATGAGGTGAGTGAAAAGCACTCGCCTCATAGTTCTCCTTTAAAGTGTCAGCTACTGACGCCAGATACCACAGCATACCTTCAGAGATCTAGTGCAGTCCATGCCTTGACAGGTCAGGGTGGCCATAATGTTATGGCTAATCTGTGCATAATGTGTTAGTTTTGGCTCACCCATTGTACTTATTTTGTGTTCTTGCTGTTAGGGGTGGCAGAGTTATGCCCATTGTATCCACTCTTTCTGCATTAGTTTTACATGATCAGGGATTTAATAGTTTTGGTCTGTGCTTCTTATCTCTACAGACAGACTACTTTTTCCCACATTTTTGCTGCGCTTGGCTGGTAGTGTCAAGCTTCCCGCAGCCACTATGTCAAGGAACGGCTCATACGATTGCTTGGTCATCAGATTGTTTTGTAACCTCCTACAAGCTTCTTATGAATTTTGTATTGCTGGGAACAGGGAAACGCAACCTGTGATTTTATCCTTTTAATATGTTAGATTGAATTACTTGGGATTCCATTATTTTAGCTGATTCATCATTTTATGAGCTGTGGGAAATTCGAGGAACAGCCTAATGGCTTGATGTGAAGTGATTTTATCGAAGGGGCTTTGAGTTTGTTGGAAGTGGGTGAATAGCGATTTGCACTTATTTCATGTGGTGATGTGGTGAAAGAGGACTACTGTCCTGAGCTGTGCTATGTTTGTGGAAGGAACTGGTACCCTGCTTAGAAAATCCATCCTTTCATAATAGGGTATTAACTTGGTATTGGTTCGTTGGATTCGACTAAAATGTAATGGTGTTGATGATGTTCTTTCATGTCTCCCCATTTTATTCATAATCGCAGCCAGGTTATAGGACACGAGATGGATTCATGAATTACTTTTATCTGCAACATGGGTCATACTTTGCCTATGCAAATACAGTATGCAATAAAGTACAGCTGTTCAAATATTTACCTATAGGCAAACTTTTACCTTTCTAAAATAAGACGGGCTCCAAAATCCCTGGGCTGCCACTAAGCCAAGGTTTCTGCTTTAAAAGCTAGTCATTTATAAAAGGTTTTCTTTTTTTCTCTCAGATTTTTAAAATAAAACCAACTCGAGGCAGCCCAGAAAGCAAATCTATAAAAAGTACATCCATTCTGAACCATGTAGTTGAAGTTATTTTCAAAAACATTTTTAGCATATCTAAATCCTTAGGTGAAGCGGATATTCCTTGTAGCATTGCCCACAAACTTTCAATGATGATGCAGTACATCAGGATCAATAAGGCAATTCTACATGATTGATATGGCCTAGGACCGGACAAACCATGGCCACCAGGTTGTCATGATGAGTAGAAATTATCCCATGGTAGCTAGCTCTAATCCCAGGATCCCATGGGTTCAACACTTTGTCCCAGCCGTGTGGTTTATGTGGACACTTTTTTTTTTAATTCTGGTGTCATACCTGACACTGGTTAAGCCAAAGGATGACCCATAAAAACTCTTGACCGGAAACAAACGCAAAGGCAAGGTGGGTGCGGCATTTTCTGTTTGCCTGAGAAGGGACCACTAGGTTCCGAAACTGCGCTCTGAGATGTTACACTATTATAATCAATAAAGAAATTGACTTGGCATCTCTTCGGAGTGCAAGTGACCTATTTCAATAGCACACACTTGCACACTTTCAAATTCAACATAGCATAGGGAGAAGATGCAAAGGAAGCAGATCTGATCCAATCTGGGGTAGAGCTGCGGGTACAGAAATATGGATGGGACCTTTAAGGGGGAAATAAATGGAGGCAGAAATGCAGTAGAGTGGGGTGGCACTTTTATGTTTCTACCCGACCTACCAGCGACTTAAATTTAGCTGTTCGGTTTACATCCTGTGTCAATTCTACTGATGGTCGGCTCCTTGTGCTACATCTTCTTATGTCACAGTAAGCTGTCTCTCCCATCAACTTCTGAGGGAACATCGGGTCACTCTGTTGGAATAACAAGGGCCCCGCGGAAGGTGGGGGGGAGAGAAGTTTCTAAATTAACTCCCATCTCTGAATATCCGAATAAAAAAACAAAATATAGTTTAACACATGAGTTGCCCTCATTGTTTGTGCCCCGACCAAAAAAAAGTTTAAATGGAACTCAAGTCACTTAAACTCTAGTAGGAAGAATAAAAAATGTTTGACTCGATGTTCACTTTAATTGCACAACAGCTTCAGGTACATGACTGGCTCTGTTTGCTCTGACTCCGTAGGCCGGGTTCACACCTAGGCATTTTTGAGCAGTAGAAAACGCTCTTTTAAACGCCCAACACAAGAAATCCCATGATTTTCAATGGCCCCTGTTCACACCTGAGCGCCAAACCAAGAAAAAAAAAAAAGTACATGAGTTTTTTTGCGTTTGTACTCCCTTCGTCTATTGACCGCAATGTTTCTTGAGCTGCCAGTCAAAACACACGTCTTCATGCGCACGCATTTTCAGATTTGCAAAATTGTGCAAATAACCACATGCTGAACCTGCGCTTACAAATGCGCAAAAACGATGGCGCCTTGGTGTGAACATGGCCTAACACTCAAAGCCAATAAACTATTCTAGGACTGTGACCGCGCACATACCTGTAACCAGTGGAGATATAAAAAGAGATTTTACTTTGTCTTTTTCCGGACAAGATAAGGCCTAAAGCTTGGCCATAAACTGCAATATTTTCTTTGTTCAACCTGCGGCCTAATGAAAGAAAATGGAACTAATTCTTGATTGAGGATTCTCCTGCGGTCTCCATTGTATTCTGACAGCTAATTGGCTGCTGTTCTGTTCCTTCCAAGGTTTTCTGACAGGCTCCTTCGATCAGCTGATTGAGGGATGCCGGCCGAAAGGGTGCTGACCCACTGTGCCGCTGGCTGGCTGAACTTCAGCTGGTTCATCAAGAACTGACCGAAATTTGCATATGAGCTATACATGGTTAGATTTCTCTCATAGAATTACTGGTTGGCTGCAAAATGTTGTTTTTGTTCCTGGGTTTTGTTATCCTTTGTGAACACTTCATTTGCAAACTGAAAAGTCTCTTTTCCTTATGTAAATCTTACCCATAGTGTTTACTTATTTTTTTTTTTTCCAATCTATTTCTAATAGTTGGGTTAGCCCTATGGCCCCATTTTTGTTGTATCAAAGTCTGATACACTTAATGCACACAACCGGCGATCTATTTTAAAGGGTCAGTGCACCCAAAATTGCTTTGATGTATGGCACCAGGGTGAATTGGTCAGTGGCTTCTTTTAAGTACTGTGAGATCGTAGACTGGCCCATCTGCAACAGCCATTACGAAGCAAAGTATTTTCAAAGGATACTTTACCTGCCCTTTGAAGAGCTGCTGTCTGTATTGTATCTGTTTTGATAGGCTAGTTATCGAATAGGAATTGGAGCTCATGGACGTGCCAACTCACATGTTTAATTAAACTTTACAAATAAAATTATTATCCTCAGGGGCTCAGGCACATATATTTTTCAATATGTCCAAATTAACCAACACTACCAAAGCACACATATCTTTTCCTCTTTGAGGATATGTCTGCTCCCAGGGAGTCCCCTGATCCCAAGAACATTGTTCACAAGGCCCCAGCTATGGCCAAAGTAAAGACTGTTACATTCTGGTAGTTGTAGCTTAAAAGGCTGCTGTCATGAACATTTTCTATTCTCAAAACTACCTAGTTAGTACTTATAGTGATAGTATCCCGTCTATACATTTAATTTTTTACATACGTTTACATTTTTTTTCCTCATGTAACTGCGGACCAAGCTGACCACCAAAGTAATATTGGTGGCTTGGGACAAACTCTTAATACTGCCGGTAGTGCTTACAATGGCTATCTTTTTGTTTGCAGGGTTTAAATTTCAATAAAAAAAAAAGACCATCACTTTTGCTAGAAGGCTTGGTCTACATGCAAATGTGTAAAAAAAAATATGTAATATTATGTGAAATAGAAAATTCATTTTTACACTAAATACCAAAGTATCATACAGAAACTACAGTCATACAAAAAAGCAAGTACACCCCATGTTGTTTAAACTTATTTAAACAGGCAAACATTAGCTCTTTATGCAAACAGGCCTAGAGATAAAGGTGATATGCTTGAGCAAATGACACATGAATTGATATGGTGTATTCATTCTCCTAATATAAATGCAGATTTGTCTCATAGAATGACTACCTACGTTTACCACCACCATTTCAAGAGCTCCAAAATTTCACTACAGTATCTGCAAGTGCTCTTGCAACAGTTGGTTTGCTGTCCAATAATATTTGAGAGCAAGACTAGTTTCCAATTGAACATATAGGCAAAAACCAGACCTTCTGGAACAGTGTTTGGTTACAGTAACAGCATTTCAGAAGAAACATCTCATACCAACTGTTAAGCGTGGTGGTAGAAATATTCTAGTTTGGGATTGATTTGCAGCTTAAAGTGGAATTAAACCTTTTTTTTTTTTTGCATATATCTACTGCTAGCAAGCAGTAGATATATGCAAAAACATAAAAGTTAAAAAAGGTATCAAATGGGTAAAAATGTGCCTGTGTCTACGCCACTCGCTCCCTTCTGTCTGAAGATCTGAAAAAGCGGCCGTGAAGGATCATGCGCCGGGCACATGCGCAGTAGAGATCTTCAGCCGGCAGAAGAGGCGAGACACCATGTAAGTCAATGCACGCAGACAGGAGCGTGCATGTGGACAGACACCATGGGACACAGGAGTCAGCGCTGGATCAGAGACTGGCACCAGCGCTGGAGGGACTCCTGGAAACTACAGGAAAGATCGGATCTAGAGACATCATTTAAGTTAAGTCCTTAAAGCGGCATTGCCAGGGAATGTGACTTTAAAGTTACTTGAAGGCGCTAGACTGCTTGCACTCATTGACATGCCTATGTATTCTAGATCGGTTTATTATATGCTTTGATATGAATGTGAGGCCATCTGTCTGAGTGTTGAGGTTAAACTGGAAAATGGATGTTTCAACACATAATGACCCGAAGCACACTCTACCAAGGAGTAGGTCAAAAAGACGAAATGGAAGGTTATGAGCTGCCGTAGTCAAAGCCTTTATTTGAATCCCATTGAAATGTTGTGGTGGAATTCAAAACTAGCAGTTCCTGCAAGGAAACCCACAAAGATCTTACAGCTGAAGGATTTTTGCATGAAGGAGTTAATGTCAGAGACTGGTGGGCAGTAAGGTAGTACACCTACAAGAAGTTATTTCTTCTAAAGGTGGAAAAAGCTGCTTCTGAGGCCAAAAGCTGGGAGCCCACCAGGTTTCTTTTCACTACAGTAGACTGTATTAGTAAAGTGTACCAGTATCTGTGTGGTTCGGGTGCCTGTATGACTGGATAAAACTAGGGATTGTTTTTGTAGGCTCTTGAGCTAGATAGATTTAGGAAAAATGTGTTTTATGTAACAGATGAAATCTCAGGGAAAGTGTAACTGGTAGGCGGCCAGCTTTAGCTTTGGGAGGGGACGTACTGACATAGATTCTAGGGTTATCAACGTTGGTGTGACTAAATGTTGGCAGTATTATGCTGCTCTTTGATGTACCTGACAGGGTTGCTTTAAAAAAACGGAGACCAATGGTGATGAGCAACATCCTGTCTCCCATAGCAGCCAGCAATCTCTTCATTGACCTTACCCCATGAATATCATTGTAGTTTTTACATTTACTATCTTGATTTGATTTTTGCCAGTGCTTGGTTGGGAAAGCTTGAGGACCCGTTCACACTATTGTGTTTGTGATTACGCATTTTATTTTTTTTTTGTAAATTATTTTTATTGACAGTTTTTAGAATACAAAATCCGAAAAGGATAATACTAAAATTATATAACATAACTATATAGATACTAGTATGCAACACTATCATGCACAACAATTTGATAATTCAATATAAGGTAAAGACAGGAAGACAAAATATTAGAGCTGCAGCTAACGATTATTTTCAAAATCGATTAGTTAGCCGATTATTAAGTTCGATTAATCGGTTAATCGGATAAAAAGTTCTGAGACAGATGTGATTACGCATTTTAGAATGATGCCGTGCTATTCATTGTGAAGGGCACCTCAGTGTACCTTTCTGATGAATGTGTTGCAGTGCAGCAAAACGCATGGCAATGCACTAACATACATGCCGGTGCACTGCCAAAAAGGTTAATTGCACCATTTTTTGGTTCATTGGTCAGCCCATTGAATTGGCCTTTTTTACTTAATGCATGGTAATGCACAGATGCACAGCAATAGTCTGAATGGGCCATGAAAATATAATGAGGGGAGTTTATCAAAACTGAAGCAGTTGCCCATGGCAACCAATTAGCTTCTATCTTTCATTATCAAATCTTAACTGAACAAAATGAAGAGAGCAGCTGATTGGTTGCCATGGGCAACTTCTCCAGATTCTGTCTGCTCCAGTTTTGGTAAATTCTCCCCAATTTGTTGTCCTATCAGCTGGCTTATTGTTCTAGATAATGTATCTGTAAATTAGTAATCACACAACACTCTTTTACTATATCAAACCACTGCCAAATATGATATTGCCTACAGTTACCAGCTTTTTTCCCCGTAAACCATCTGTGGACAGTGGATGTTAACCAACGGCACCGCCATTGTGTTTTGTTTTTTTCTAACATAACAGCACAGTCGATTATTTAGGGGGTTATTCGGTTAGTCACAAAAGAGTGAAGAGTTTGGAGAAGTGAACAATCTAGGACAACATAGCTGCTTTTATACAAATTCTCCAATTCAGCTCACTTTCCAGTTCAGCTATAGCGGCCTAGATTGGTCACTTCTCCTTCCTTCTCCAAACTTTTTACCCTTTTGTGAATAACCCCCTTAGTTTTTATCAAAGGGGATTTTAGGTTGCAACCCTGCACACCAGGAGCCTTTATGTAATACCTTTGTATCTTTCTTTTACTTACATGTAATGTGTTAGTAATTGGCCTATTTTGGGATTGGAAATAACTGATCCTTATTGGTTTCCATCTGTAATAGAGGACAAAAAAATCCTGTTGGGCTCTTTGTACTCATGTACATGTTTATCGTCTGATTATTTCTTTCAGCAGTACTTTGTATCACATAGATAACCTGTTTGTTGGCTGATGTTGTCAGTCTCTGGTTAAGTGCTTTATTTACACTTGGCCACTTCCAGTTTTAATAAGTGAAAACATAGCAACATGTTTGTATGTGCGTTGTGTATTTTGATGTGTTTCTGCTGTAAGGCATAGGTGTTAATGCAGCCCAAAGCTGGCCATACACTGGTCACATGAGCCGGCTTCCCAGCCAATCAGGAAGCCGGGTGGCATGTAATGACTCGCCACATGGCTTCCTGATTGGTAGGAAAGCTGGCCAATCAGGAAGCCGGGCTGTGAGTCATTACCCACCTCCCCAGCTTCCCGAGTGCCCAGAAGGCATAGTAGCATGGAGCCAGCTTCCCGGCTAATCAGGTGGCTGGGCGGCGAGTCTTCACTCGCCACCTGGCTTCCTTAATGGGACTTATGGTGTCGGTATTTAGTATCGACAAAAGGAAAATATTGGTACTCTTATTCAATACCGAAAAACTGCTATCAGTGCATATCTAATTTTAATACTCAATTTTAAAAATGAATGGAGTTTTCTGAACAAAAACCACATTCGCTGTTAGAATTCTGCTCCTTCAATTTTTTTTTTTTCATCACTACGGTCAAAACTGATTTGACCCCTATAACTATTTGGAAATTGAATGAATGTTCCTAAACAAATGTATTCAAGTGAAATTCTAACCATTTACATCCAGCTATGGACTATAGGCGTCAATACTTTACCATCTTCCCAGCAATGATTACAAGCTGATGAGTAAAATCCCAAATTTAGCCCGGTTTCTGTGTGTTGGGCCATTTAATTTGTGTTCCATAAGCTGTGACATGCAGTATGATGTATCCCCTTTTTTTGTATTGGGAGGCAGGTCTCGCTGAATGTCAGCAATGTAGAATATGCAGCGTTCACTTGTTTCATATTCTGAGTAACGGGTGCCAGTAAGAAGGCAGCAGCGAACACTAAATGGGGTGATTCATCCAGTTATTTGGGAGCTGCTGATCAGTGACTCCAATACTTGGCAGAATTTTTGACATTCTAGACTGCGGCGAAGCAGTTGTAATAGGCAGCGCAGTATCACTTTCTGCTAATGCTTCATGATGTGGCGGAGAATGCCGTGATCATAAAAAAAAAAATCTGATGTCCCTGCATTGAAAGGCATCGTACTCTTAGGCTGGTGTGTGCGTTTCCTAGCTTGGGTTTCACATTCCCAATGGCATTAATTACCCTTGAATTATTGGTGTTACCACGGATGTAGTGATGCCAAAGTGTGATTGATTCTATACAATGTACATGTGTCCTTCCTGTAACTGCTGCATCGGTTTGCTGGCTGTAGCAAAATTGTTTTGGCTTTGGAAATATGATTCAAATCAAAAGAATCTTTAAATGTCCTGGATTCAATAGTCTTTAACCACTTGCTGCCCGGAGCAATTTCTTACATTTGCACACACATGAAAAAAAATCTGAATTGTTGGCTAGAAAACAGCTTCAGACCCCCAAACAATGATATTTTCTGAAAGCAGAGGTCCTGTAGAATGAAAAGATGCTAGTTGCAATTTTCACACGGTGTTTGCGCAAATGTTTATCAAACAAGTATTTTTAGGATAAAATACACTAAAATGAAATTTAGTGCACAAACAGAATATAATGCACAATTTTGTGGTAAAATATAAAAGACTGGGCACGCCGGGTAAATAGATCCCAAACATGTCAAGCCTTAAAATTGTGTGCGTCCCTGAAACCGCAAAAAAACTACAATAGCCAAAATCTCCCATGGGCGACGCTTTTACGGCTTATCTGTTTAGTGCTAACGGTTTTTGATGAGCCTAGAATTATTGCTCTCACTCCGATGCTCGCAATGATATGTAACGCGTGGCGCAATTTTTGTACTTGGGCGCATCCGACGCGTGTTTGCGTTGTATGTGGGGGGCGGGGGACTTTAAAAATAGTTTTTACTTTTTTTGTTTAATGTTTACAATTTCTTTTTTGTTACACTCTGCTTTATAGCTATTGCATAGCGGTCTTACAAGCCTCCTATGTAATGGCAAATATAATGTGACAGGTCCTCTTTATGGAGACATCAGGGGTCTTTCAGATCTCTGTCACATAGGGACTTCAAAGAAGCTGAAGCTTCACCAGCTTCTGCCAACTGTAGGAGCCAGAGAATGTGCCCAGTGACACCGGAAGTGATGTAATGCACATCACTTCTGGGTCCAGTGGTCGGAGGAGAGCTCAGCGGCTGGAAGCCTGGTGATCTCCCTCTGATATATCAGGGGAGACCCTCCACGCTGGTCCCAGGCTCACACGAGGGACAGTGGAGCCTGGAAAGCCAAGGGCGGGACACCGCCTCTCCGTAGAAGCGATCCGGTGCCAGTACAGATGCCGGATTGCTTACTGTTTTTAAATGCAATCATCTGCTGTTTAAAACTGTACCAAGAACACGACTGCTGCAGCAGCCGTGTTCTTGGTATAACCACTTCCAGCGCAGGATGTACACTTAAAGTGACATTAAACCCTCAGATTTTTTAGCATAAAACAATACTGTAATGTGCGCCTTACTGTAATCCATGGTTGTTTCCCTTCTCTTTGCTGCTCTTCCTTTTAAATCTGTATCTGTTCTCATGCTCTGCAGAACTTCTGTTTTGCAGCAGACTGCCTTGTCTGAGGAATAGACACATGGTGTCTGTGTATAGGTTTGTAACCTGAGCCAGCACTACAGGAAGAGGCCCTGAGCTGAAAAGGGACGTTCTCACCAAGCATGAGAACATGAGGATTTAAAAGGAAGAGCAGCAAAGAGAAGGGAAACAACCATGGATTACAGTAAGGCGCACATTACAGTATTGGTTTATGTTAAAAAATCTGAGGGTTTAATGTCACTTTAAGCCCGTTCACATTGAGCGATTTATCGCGCGGTAATTCCCGCGATATCGCTGCAAATTACCGCGCGATATCGCGCTCCAATGCATTTCAATGGGGCAAAGGGTCCTGCTGTCGCGGGTCGTGTGTCGCTACAGCAGGACCCTTTTTGGAGCGGATTTAGCCGCGATTCAAGCTTGCTCAATGCAAGCTTGAACGCGATATCGCGCGGCAAATCTCGCGATATTGCGCAATATGCAAATCGCGCGACAAATGCGCGATTTGCATATCGCGCAGTGTGAACGGGGCCTAAAGGGAACCTGCTGGAAGTGGTTAAATCGTGTTTTTTGTTTTCTAGAGCTGGAAATTTCAACTACTCAATGTCCAAGAGATTCCAATGTTCTTATTCAAGTGGCCACCAGCTACAAGGCCTAGACTTTTGTAAATGTAGGGTCAGTTACTGAAGGTACAGTTCGAGTATTTCCTCTTGTGTCAGGTGGCTGTTCAGTGATGTACAGTCCTCAGCTCATTAACTTCCAAGCAGACAGTATGAAATCTTTTGTTGGCCGATCTTAGCTCAGATGGATGGGATAACTATTTTAGCTCTGATTATCCATGACAGGTTCTCTTCCCACAACACATTTGTATCCTGGCTGAATTCAGACATGAACTCAACTGCACAGTCCTCAGATTTCAAGAAGTCATGATCTGGGGGCTCTAAATGATTCAGCCCTCTGCTAGTGGAAAGTGTTCAACTTTTTCTGGAGAACATGTTTAATGTAGTTTAAACAATAGCAATAGTTTGTCTTACTGCTACTGTCCATGGTGTCCTGAGGCAGTTCCAATCGAAGGAATGCTCTGTGAAGGAAGTTATCTCCTTAGGTTCTGTGCTGATCCCTAGTTATCACAATGTAAAGTGCCGTCTCTGGTAGAAACGGCACACTAGATCCAGGGCTGTGATCTTCACTGAATACAGTCACTGCTGCCATGCTTAGTATGACTCTTGGAGGATGGCAGCTTCCATTGGGTATCTAGCTTCAGATTTTCTTTAATGCTCCTCTGTTCTTGAGCATAGTCGGGAATCTATCACCTATTGTCAGAACTACGCTGTAGAATTGTCAAGTATAGTATGTGTGGAAACCTGTCCCCTGCTTCAAGGCCCTGACAAGATCCCATTGTTGGCATGGGAGAGCATACATATACACCACCACTGAAAAGACATTACGGTGTATGGAATCACTTTAGCTGTGTTCAGCTACTGAATATATTTCTCAATGTTATTAGGACATTTTAGGAGTGGGCAGTGCAATCTACAAGTTCCACCCAACATCTGTATTTTTATACTCCCTTCTGAGTCTTGTACTGCATGCCATCTGTAAAGCTGCGTTTACACGTGGCGTTTGTGTGTTTCGGGATTCCTGTGGCATGAATCTACAAATTCTTGTGACAGGAATCCCAGGTGTGGCCGCTGTGCCCATTCAAGTTACTGTCAGGGTGACGGTGGCTGCCTCTGTCAGTGTCAGTCCACATGCTACCAGTTACGTGCAGTTTGGGATAGATGTCCCTGGATGTAGGATAATCATCTATGCCAAACTGCCGGTAATGGTACAGTGATGACTACATGCGGACTGCTGCTGACAGATGCGGCCGCTGTCACCTTGACATTAACTTGAATGGGCACAGGGGCTGCATCTGACCACAAGAATCCATAAGTTGAAGTCTTGGGAATCCCTGAACGAACATTAATGCCTCTTGTGAATGCAGCTTTAGAATTGCTTTCATATTGGTGGTGATAAGTTGAATTGCCTGTCACTTTTACACCACTTTGGATACTTTCTCAGCTAATATTCTGCCCACCAGTTTGCAATGGTCAGACACAGAATAAGGAAAGACATATAAGGGTCTCTTTGTGTTACAAGTGAAAAATGTTCTAATTGTGTAACAAACCAGTTCTATAGATTTTCTTGGCTGCCACCGCTGTGACCTAATGGGTACATGCTATTCATTGACAGCCCTTCTATTTCTACACACCACAAATGGGTCTTATCCATCCTGCTGTCCTGAAATGAGGCTTCAGGTCTCTGAAACGGTTAATGTCATAAAAGTAGATTTCTGGAGTCTGCTGCATGAGTGCTTACATGCGGTCACCAAATGAAGGCCATGCACCCGGTTCTGCTTGCTGTATGGGGGGACTTGCACTGTCATTTCACTGTGGACATTTTTCATGAAATGCCTCCCATTAGTTCTACATACAGAGATTTGCACTTTATTGCACAGTATATCATTTTATTGTGTCCGGATATAATGAATCATTTTTCTGCTCCTAATATCTCAGTTTATTACTCTTCAGTACTTGCTAAGGACACACATTTGTAAGTTATTTCTCCAAGTGGCCATTATAACTGTCCCAGTCACAAAGCTTCATGAACCATTTTACAATTGCTTGACATTTCAGTTATTTAGGGCGCTTCTGCATGAGATTTAATGCACTTTATGATATTAAACTTATTTTGGTTTCCCTTTCATGCTTCCCAGCTAGCTACAAAGTAAGTTTTCATTGTGTGTATGTGCTCTTCATGTCCATGATCCCTCATCCATGTCCTTCAGTGTATGTTATTAATGTGACACATGGCAACATATTGCACAA
Organism: Nanorana parkeri; assembly: GCF_000935625.1. Taxonomy (NCBI): domain Eukaryota; kingdom Metazoa; phylum Chordata; class Amphibia; order Anura; family Dicroglossidae; genus Nanorana; species Nanorana parkeri. The sequence continues at coordinate 817,893 of NW_017306790.1, forward strand.
ATGTTTTTTTCCCTGTTTTCCCCCCCCCCTTTTTTCTTTTCATGTTACCTCTTATTGTAAGAGCTGTGTACACAGGCATTTACTATAATATGGCCATCTCCCCATACAAGTCAATGGTAATGCAGAAGCAGCTGGAAACCGCTTAGGAGATACCTCCATAGGAACTCATAAGGGTCAAAGAAACATGCTGAATACACCGAAAGGTTTCTGCATTTGCCCATCTACACAAGCCTTAAAACTGGTAATTGAGATAAAAAATAAAGATAGATATGTGGCTTATATAGGTAACTACATGGTACCGTCTTTCCCCGAAAATAAGACAGTGTCTTATTTTTTTTTTCCACGAAAAAAGACACTAGGTCTTATTTTCGGGGGATGTCTTATGTACCTGGCTGCAGCTGTCCGCTTGTGCGTGCGGATGGGCGTACGTGCAGGCGGGAGGGAGGGAGCTGCGGCCACTCTCAGCTCTAATGCCGTCCATGGAGCCAGAAGGGCGGGCGGGGGGGGGGGGGGGGGACACCGAACTAGGTCTTATTTTTGGGGTAGGTCTTATATTACAGAAATCCCTGAAGATAGCGCTAGGTCTTTCGGAGTAGGTCTTACTTTCGGGGAAACGCGGTACCAGCACATACTTATGTTTCTCCAAGTCTCTCCTTTGGAGTGTTTAAATCTGGAGAAATTCCCTATGCAAATTCCAAGTGCTCAAGTTTTAGGTGTTGCATGCTCTTCCATATCCCATAATACAAAGCGTGTGTAATGCAGCCTATAGAAAGATGCAGACTTGGAATTTTAGGAAGCTGGTGTTACCAAGTTCCTTATGTGCCAAAATACAAATTGCTACATTCAAAAGCTGTTGTGCAGGTAAAACAGAAAATTAATGTTTTTAGTAAATGGCCTAGAGACACTATTGTTAAACACACTTTCTCAGTGTCAGAAGTAATGGGTTACATTCACACCTCAGTATATTACGTTGATGGGGTTTTAAACAAAATCCGACTTTCTGTAACTTGCCGTTTCCTCTAGAATACATGTTACATTGGGATGAATGTCAAATGCTTCAATAGATGGTATGTAGTCCTACATAAGACTGCAACTAATGATTATTTTTTTGGATTAATTGGTAAAAAAAAAACTACCATCCTTTAAAATAAAGTACCCAAATTAGGGATGCACTGATATTTTGGCCGCGGAAACATATCAGCCGAAAAAGGCGTGGTGTGAATGGGGAGCAGGTGTGTTAAATTTGGTATCGCTCTCTCATACTGGTCGCTGGAAGTTCAACATGGCACCTCATGGCAAAGAACTCTCTGAGGATCTGAAAAAAAGAATTGTTGCTCTACATAAAGATGGCCGAGGCTATAAGGAGATTGCCGAGACCCTGAAACTGAGCTGCAGCGCGGTGGACAAGACCATACAGCGGTTTAGCAGGACAGGTTCCACTCAGAACAGGCCTCGCCATGGTCGACCAAAGAAGTTGAGTGCACATGCTCAGCGTCATATCCAAAGGTTGTCTTTGGGAAATAGACGTATGAGTGCTGCCAGCATTGCTGCAGAGGTTGAAGGGGTGGGGGGGTCAGCCTGTCGGCGCTCAGACAATACGCCACACACTGCATCAAATTGGTCTGCATGGCTGTCGTCCCAGATGGAAGCCTCTCCTTTCTGCACAAGAAAGCCTGCAGTTTGCTGAAGACAAGCAGATTTACTGGAACCATGCCCTGTGGTCTGATGAGACCAAGATAAACTTATTTGGTTCAGATGGTGTCAAGCGTGTGTGGCGGCAACCAGGTGAGGAGTACAAAGACAAGTGTGCCTTGCCTACAGTCAAGCATGGTGGGAGTGTCATGGTCTGGGGCTGCATGAGTGATGCCGACACTGGGAGCTACAGGTCATTGAGGGAACCATGAATGCCAACATGTACTGTGACATACTGAAGCAGAGCACGATCCCCTTCCTTCGGAGACTGGGCCGCAGGGCAGTATTCCAACATAACGACCCCAAACACACCTCCAAGATGGCCACTGCCTTGCTAAAGAAGCTGAGGGTAAAGGTGATGGACTGGCCAAGCATGTCTCCAGACCTAAACCCTACTGAGCATCTGTGGGGCATCCACAAACGGAAGGTGGAGGAGCGCAAGGTCTCTAACATCCACCAGCTCTGTGATGTCGTCATGGAGGAGTGGAAGAGGGCTCCAGTGGCAACCTGTAAAGCTCTGCTGAACTCCATCCCCAAGAGGGTTAAGGCAGTGCTGGAAAATAATGGTGGCCACACAAAAAATATTGACACTTTGGGTCCAATTTGGACATTTTCACTTAGGGGTGTACTCACTTTTTTTGCCAGCGGTTTAGACATTAATGGCTGTGTGAGTTATTTTGAGGGGACAGCAAATGTACACTGAAATACACGCTGTACACTCACTACTTTACATTGTAGCAAAGTGTGAGGGGTGTACTCACTTCTGTGAGATACTGTATATATTTAAATCAGCTGTTCATGTGTGTGCTTATCAGTGCTGCTTTGTGTTGCATTTTTATAGCAGAAGTGTAATGTACGGATATAATACATTTCCTTGCCCCCAGATTAGCATCCAATTACATTTCTTTTCTTTTTTTTTTTTTTTTTTTTATCACATCCTTATTTGAGACCCAGTATCATTATCACTGAGTCTGTCTGCTGGTCTTTGCTCAGTCTGGTGGTTCGGGTTGCCATGTTTCTGTAAACATCACAGCACACTGCTTCAGATCTAGTTTCAAGAGCGTAGAAGACAACATGCCCGGCATGCCATTAGACATGCATGTTCTTCTGTGCTGACCACTGGGTGCTGAGCAATCTGCTGATCTGTTTGAGCAGGCACATCTAAAGAGATGCCGGGGATGTGTTCTTTCATTAAATGCTCAAGAACAAAATGATGGCAGAAAAAGCTTACTGCTTTAAGAGGCAACGACTGTACTAATCAGGAGGAGAGGGGTTTAGTGATTTGAAGTTGTTTAGACAGGAAATTAAAGTGGATCTCCTTGATTGATAAAAATTAACTCTTGCTGTGGTGCCACCTCTGGACTGCATGGGTTAACCGTTCCTTTTTCTCTAGGGTGGAAAATAAAGAAGAAATCCTCGGTCCTGCCTGGCTTCTAGACCATTCCCCACAACCTCTTCCTCCCCAGACTCTGTTGGTCTAAGGACCTGTGATGTCATCACTTCTAAAACAGTTCTGTTGGATGTTGAGGGACATTCCACAGCTGGAGCGGAGTGGCAGAGAGGTGAGCGGTCACTGCTGCAGTACCGAGGATCGGGAGAGAATTTATTTTATTTTTGCCCCTCCATAAAAACGAGCAGTTAACCTTTGCAGTGCCGAGGTAGTTGCCCTACTGCAAGTCGTTCAAAAACGTAGAATTGTTGTTTAAGGTGGGATCAAGATAAATCTCTTGCATTTTCAGTGGGTAATATTGTGGCGGTCCAAGCAAGAAATGGAGAGTACTCCTTTTCTATCCAAGATTGGACTTGCTAAAAGCAATGGGGGCAAAAAAAAAAGGTAAGGCTGGAGTTCTGCTTTAAAATATACTGCATGGTGGAGTAAAGCTGCACCAGAGCATACATGTAAGCATTCCTAGGCTCTTGTATGCAGAGGGCCTGCTGAATTTCCTGACTGTGAATTGTGTTAAAGCTGAAATCTGGGCACAACACCTTTCATTTAGGCTCGGTTCACACCTAGGCGATTCAGATGCTCAGCTGTTTTCACACGATTGTCGCGCGTTTTCGAACGCCCGACTGTGCATTGAAAACCATGCGGTTATCGCGTGGTTTTCAATGCATAGAGATGTCTATGGGACCCAAACCGCGCAGCAGCTGCCCAAAAAATCGCCCCTCCACCTTTTTGCGTGATAGGTGATTTCGTCCGTGTGACAAACCGCAAAGGTGTGAACAGACTCCATTGACTTCAATGTGAACCTGGTTTTGCGCGATATCACGCTTCCCAATCCACGCGATAAATTGCCCAGGTGTGAACCTAGCCTAAAATATATTCCCCAAAAGGATATTCATCTACTTTGTGTGCACCAAACTTTGCAAACCCAGTTCTCATCTTGAAAAAGTAGTTGTGTCCAAAACAATGTACTTTATATAGTCTGTGCAGGGCTGTGAGAGGGACCTAACAGGCCCCGCCCACTACTAGCTGCTCTTTACCTCTGTGCAGGCGCTTCTTGTAATAAAGTTTCACAATGGATTAATGCACCAATATGGAACACACCAAGATTCCAGTAAAAATACACACACCTTTTTTATTGTATGTATGATTTTTTTCTTTCAAGTTTAAACGTGGATTCCTGTAAGGGCCTGTTCACATGAGATCAGGTCCTGATCAGCAGACGTGGAGCTGCTGATGCATTGCGTTTTTGGCCGCGTTTTTGATGCGTTCCAGCAAAAAAAAAGATTTTTTTTTTTTGCTGGAGTGGGGCTGTTAGTATGTTAGCTGCAGCGCAGTGCGTTTTTGACGCGTTTGCGTATCCGGACCGTTTCCGGACCTGACAAAATCAACATCAAATGGCACCCTGCAATTATGTTTGTTGAACTATCCTTTTAGTATTAATGTATAGAAGAAAGAAATCCGATTGCTTTGTGTGATTTAAACACAACAACTCGGCCTATTAGTGTTTTTTTTATCATCATTAGATAGGATCATCACTTCAGTTCATTGTCTTGTTAAAGGTTAAGATTTGTGTTAGTGCCACAGAATGTATATGAGAAAATGATCGTGCTCAGATTTCTGCTGCTGGAAACACTTCTACTGTACGTGGATGGTATACAGTAGTAGGAAGTGTGTTGATGTTAATGTTTCCGTTTCCATCTAGAACTCGGTAGATAATGATATGATACAGAGCCTACCCACAGATGTCAGAGGGCTTCCTGTTTTTACTGCTGAAGCTGCTCTTCCTTATTTTCATACATAGTTTCCATAAGTGCTATTGATTTTCATGTGGCTGGCAATGTTTCATAAATGTACATCATTATTCATTAACATGCCTGTTATCAGCATTTTGCTATTATTTTTGTTACTTAGGGATCCTTTCATGCCAGGATGCTGAAATGGTGAAGGTTGACCTAATCTGATATTTTGCATGTTATCCTGGTTACAGCTGTAGGGGCTTGTAACCAGGACTGGACTGGTCCTGGGGTCAGGTAGCCAAAAGGATTTCATTTTCCCGAATGCAGACATTAATTCTCAATTTTCTACAGCACATAGGATGTCGCTGCACAGTGCAAGGACCTGACTGTAGTGTGCACATTGTACATTACCGATAAAGTTTAAAAGAAAAATGTAAACTGTGACCGATGCGGCAGTGTGCGGTACGCCCTCCCCGGCCACTTTGTGTGGAGAAGGGAGGGAGGAGACGGGGTGGAGCTTCCCTGTCCCTAATTTGCTCATCACTGATGAGGCAGCCAGATAGATGCTATCAGTGTTTGTTTTAAAAAAAAATTTTTACCTTTTTTTTTTTTATTGTAGGGCTTAGTCCAGTGCCGCTTTGCTATTGGTCCAAGCCCCTGACTCTGTGTCAGAGGCTGTTGTAGCTCTGGCCTCACTGTGTTATGTTACACACAGCTGCAGAGAAGTCCTGCTGTGTAACCTAACATAGCTGTCAAAGGCCAGATTAAGTCTCCATAACGGACACCCGTGACCGGATGGCTGCACAGGCACACAATTGGTAAACCATTTTCACCATGTTAACATCACAAGGACGATGGTTCTGATTGGTCATTGCATCTAAAGCATGCAGATTACTTCCACACGTTGGCTGCGGCTGCTATCATGGTGATTGTAGAGATCTCTTGATTGTAGCTACGCCATTTCCTTTTATTTAGGGACGCCATTGCTTACCCGATAATGCTGCAGTGGTTAGTATTGGTCTCTTCTGCAGAGCGCATAATCCGGTCCAATACTTCCTTGGCTGGACCAGTGCTTTACACACCATAATCTTCAGAGCCATGACCAATCATTTCTAGTGTCCTGGGAGCAGACTGATCTGTACACCACATTCCTCACTGGTTGGATCAGTGCTTGACACTCTCTAATCACCAGTGCCTGGCCAAATACCTTTCAATGTGTGCTGAGTGCAGTCTGTTTTACTGGCACATTTACAGACGCACTGAGGGGAATTTATCAAATCTGGAGCAGCTGTGTATGGCAACCAATCAGCTTCTTTCTTCAGTTTGTTCAGCTAAGATTTGAAAATGAAAGAGAGAAACTGATTGGTTGCCATGCACACCTGCTCCAGATTTTGTCTGCTCCAGTTTTGATAAATTCCACTCACTGTCTACTTTACTGGCTCTCAGTAAAATTTGGCTGGGTAATACTGGTCACAAAGTTAACCAACTGTATTTTGATGCCTCTTAACTTTTTAATCTGGTTCCTGATGAAATTTGTCCAGGCCTAGTTTAAATCTAATTTAAGATGAGATCTGTTAGGGCAGGACACACCCCAGGCACCAGATGGCCAAAGCGACTAGAAATTGCGTCCTGGCGCCTGGGCTTCTGCCAAGCCTGTTCAATGCACCTTTCTTGTATTGCAGTGGCACTTTTTGATCAAACTACACTGCAGGTACAATGTGCCTTGCGATCCCGCGCGGGCGATCGCATTGCGGCCAGAGGGCGTGGCTACGGTGCCATTCACTTCAATGGCCCGTCACGCCCCCTCCAGCCCGGCAAAAGAATTAGCCGGCCGCAATGCGAGGCAGTGCGTAACGTACAGATTTTGGACCGGAACGCACTGCTTAAAAAAAAACCTTAAAAAATAGTAATATGTGAAAAATAAATACAAATTAAAATAAAATACAACACACAGAAAGCCAGATTGTTCGGTAAGCTAGACAATCAGGAAGCCGGGTAGCTTGTCATTTAAATATATATATATATATATTAGGGCTGTGAAAATTAACGATTAATTACCCGATTAATCGTTAACATTTTTGATCAATTCAAATTATTTTGATCACTCACCTCTCCGCCGGCTTCCGGGAGTCCCGTCGGAGATCCGGTGACGTCACCGATTGTCCAATGCAACACACTGCCTCCACAGGTTTGCCTTCTTCCCAGAGTGCATCCTGGTGCCATTTCTTCCCCAGGAAAGCAACATATACGCACTCGGCTATCCACATGATGTTAAAGAAAACATGATTCATTGGGCTATGTCACCTTCTTCCATTGTTCCGTGGTCCAGTTCTGATGTTCATGTGCCCATTGTAGGTGCTTTTGGCAGTGAACAGGGGTCAGCATGGGCACCCTGACAGGCGATGCACTGTGTTTTCAGTCACCTTTCCATCAGAACCAATATTACCTTTTCAGCAATTCAAACTACAGTAGCTCTTCTATTGGATCGGACAACAAGGGCCAGCCTTTGCTTCCCGTGTGCATCGATAAGCCTTTGTCACCCATGACCCTGTCAGAATTCTGTGTTTGAAAGTGAGAAATCCAGCCGGCGACTAATTTTCTTAGACTCAGCATTTTCTGGGTTTTCATTCCTGTGTAATCCTTCCTATATCATCTTTAAAGTAGTATTAAACTATCAAACTTTTTTTCTATAATCCAGATCAAAAAATATACATTGCACAGCAAAGTATTTCTTTACATTTTTACCCAAGCAAGTACAGTCGTCTTGTTTCTAAACAGCTCCAACTCTGAGCTATGATTTCCTGAACTTCCTGTCCAGTACAAGATCACAAGGGATCTTCATCTATTAGCTTGGAGAAGGGAGGAGGAAGAAAGGGGAACGGGGAATGACTTGCCTTGGTTTGTGTCTGGAGACACAGTTTACTAACACACAAGGGTGACTCCATAGGCCCCTGCAAGGGAAATGAGTCACCATAAAACAGGATATCAGGGCCAGTGCTCAGGGGACCAGCTGACTCTGCAGGAGGTTAAAACTTTTAAACTGTTAGGAGCAGCATCCATTGTAAGTTATTATAATCAGCTCTTGAAAAAGCTTAAACTTTTGACTTTAATATCACTTCAATTTATATATAGATTAGATTAGCTACTCAGCCTCACTTAGATCTTTAGGGTGTTTCTTTTTTTATGCTTTTGAAAATGTTACCATTATTACCCATTTCATATGTAACGTGTACATAGCAACACGGGGGTTTCTGTACACTGTACAAAACACCCCCAGAAATCTCATTTCCTGCTCATGTGATTGGTTCCCTGCTTTTCCCAGCAGTTTTCCAATGACAACCCTGGGGACTGCTCATGTGGTTGTAGCTGCAGACCCCCCTCCCCCCCTCAGCAGGTTACACAGAAGGTAGGACAATGGCATTTACTAAAATGCTTTGTAACGATTACATGGGAAATGGTGGGAAACCGAGTTCTACTTTCAGGAAAGTGTTTTTGAAATATTTGAAAGTTTTTTTTGGCTGAAGAGTTTTCTCTTCATGTGATGTGAAAAATCGCATGTCAGACATTTTACGGCTCAGGTAAATGTTTATGAACCAGCAAAATATTCTGATCTGTGAAATGCATTTGGTGGCAAGACGCCAAACAGAGGGGGATAGTCAGATCTCTGATTTGGAAATCTTCCCAGTGTCACGTTAATGATGATCATATTGTGAATTTGACATGCTGTTATTTAGAAGAGAATGGATTTTGTTTATATCACCACTGGCCTGTGGACTAAACATATTTATCGCCTGAGCCTTGAGGTACTTTAGGCCTTGTTCACACCAAATGCAGAACAGATCCGGTCAGGTTTCCACACACGCACGCTAGTCTTTTAGATGCGTTTTTGACGCGTTTTTTTGTTTAACATGGGCTTTCAGTGCGTTCCAGGCATTTGCATGCGTTTTTGATGCATTTGCAGATCCAGAGCAGGTAAAATAGGGCCTGCTGCAGTTTTTTTTGCCTGCTCTGGATCCGCACGCTGCGATGTGAACTGGAGCTAAAAATACCATAGGAATACATTGGACGCAGTTTTGATCCGGTCTGCACCTGCTCTGCTCTGCACCTGCTCCGCGCTTGGTGTGAACTAGCCCTTAGGCATCATTAATCATCATTTAACAACTAAACATTGTGTGAAAGCAGCCAGTAATGTGACAATACACAAATACAGAAATACACAGCACATGTCGGTTACCTATCCAATGGTGGACAGATGCAAGAACTCCGGGCACAGGTTTTTTTAACTCTTGCAGTGGGGCTGCCTCCGCAGCGCGAGGGATAACTGTCCGTTTTTGCCTAGGGTAAAAAAAAAAAAAAAGTTATACTCACCCTGTCCTCCAAGCCGGCAGTCCCTGGAGCCCCGGCAGGCTTATACCAGACCCTGGCTTGGAGGATAGGGTGAGTACAACTTTTTTTTTTTTTTTACCCTAGGCAAAAACGGACAGTTGTCCCTTGCAGTCTTTTCCCCTCTCTAAGGTCCTGGAGTCATCCCGTCCTATACACATATAGTATATGTGAATATGTATAGGAGGTGTGGATGCTGAGGGACATACCATGGCTCCAGGGGGAGACAGTCTGGGGGAGCGCTGCCATGTCCTAGGGTCAGGTTAGTATAACTTTTTGTTTGGGGGGGCATTTGGGATTTCTGAAGCAGACATCCCAAATGTCTTCCTATGCACGGGGCCTTCCTGTCCTACAACATGTATGTTGCTTTAATGTCACAATAGCAGCTTCCATCTGACAGATATTTTGATTGCAGCATTTTCCAGCATTGTTGCATTATTTCCTGGATGTTGTCAACACTTTGCTGGTTTCATTTGTTCTTTCTCCATGTTTTGGCGACCTGATTACTAATACAACAGGCAAAGTACTAAATACACAGGTTTTAATACAAATTTGAGTGTTGTACTTGCCAAAAATACTTGCTGTTCTTTTCAGCTACTTTTATGATCCCAAAGCTGAACTGTGCTGACAGGGCCACTTAATCCATAAGATTGATCTCCCTTTTTTTCACTGCAAATAAACAATACAGACTGGACGCTAGCAGACACCAGCCTGCTGATTGGACAATGAAGGTGCAGCAGAACATTGAGGTCATCCCTCTATTCTTTCTTCTTTATAAGTATATTCAGGAAGGACGATTTCATTGTACAGTACAATAGTCTGAGTGGCTAGGAGCACTGCCCCTCGTTGTCACCGCCGTATTGTGCAGGGGATCACTGAGACTGATATATAAAGACAGATAATTAATTAACTTACATGATTGCATAACTGGGTTCAATTATCTTTATTTTGTTCCTTAAGCACGCTCAACACTTTCCACTGCCAGCCACCCTTTCTGAGTCAGGTTGCTGTAGACAATCGCCTTTTGTTTTGGGGATTTATTGTGTTCAGTCTACTTTTTTTGTTCCTTGTAAAATTGAAGCTTCTGCTGGCAAAAAATAAGTGTTAAATCCTTCCTCAAGCGTTTGTTCAAGAAGAGCGTCACCCTTCTCTTACAGATGACAATGAAGGCACTTTTAGACATGCCTAGTAATTACAGTTCACATGTAGGTAATTGCAGGATTTTTATTCTTTGCATCTTTTTCTTTTCCTCCCCATTCTTCTCATGGCGGCCATTTTCACTAAAGTGAGATAAATCCATCTGGTTTATTTCCTGGATCAAATGCCTTTAGCTGTCCACAGGCAGATCGTACTTGCGATAATCGCAAGCCCGCCCCGCTGAGGGGCGGGCTTCCGATGACCGCAATGCTTAAAGGGCAGTCTGTGCTTGCGGCACTTATCATACGAACATGCCACACACTCGCCGACAATCGTACGATTCTCTGCGGGTTTTCGAACATGTTCCTAAGATGAAAAGTCGCGCGACCGTACAGTAGAAACGGTCGCACGCCTTCCACACACCTTGCCAATCGTACGATTTCCCGCGATTATCGTACGATTATCGCAAGGTGTGTGGGCACCTTTTCGCTGAGATCAGATGAGATTTCCCAGGAAGTCACCTTCCTGGGATACATCTTTGAGACCAGGGCTTCATCACCAGTGCCTCACTCATCCAGGAAGTGGAAAAACAGTCATTGTTAGTAAGAGAAAATAATGTTTAGTGTAAGATCTGAAGAGCTGCACACTGATGTGATTTTTAGTGAAAGGGTCAAAGGTCCACTTTAATTTGGGCAACCTTGTATTGTACAACCACCTTCTGTGCTGATCCCAAGGTTAGATTATCCTGGTTTTGGGTCGCCTGCCTGCTCATTGGGTTTAAGAGAACTATGACCAAATCTTTTTTTTTTTTGCCGTAGTTCTCTGTATGGTCACAGCAGGACATTTACTAAATGTACTCCTGTGACCCAAAACTCAGCATATGCCTGCTATATGCTGAGAGAGCAGATCCGCGCTGCAGCCGGGAATGTCCGGATCCATCCTGCTGACTGTACCTGTACCCACCCCCTCCCCTGTCTGTCCCTCCAATGAGTGCTGAGGGTATGAAGAGGGGAAAGTGAAAAACCCTGCGGTGAGCGGTGACTGACGGTCACTTCTCTGTGCAGGGAGAAGATCGAAGCTGAGTGATCCGCAGTATGTGATCGCTCAGTCCCTGACCTATAGAGCCGACGTGACACAGATGCAGTGTGCCACGTTGGCTCTAACTCTGGGGATGAATGTATTTCACTGCAAAGCTGAACCATGAAATAGTGATGTCATGTGGCAGGACTGGTGAATCACAAGACTGAGCAGAGTGTAAGGATCACTTCACTCCATTTTGGCTGTGGTGCTTTAAACAGGATTTCTCATTTTGGCAGGCTGACATAAAAAGGGAAACCTAGCCTTTGAATTACAGGTTAGCAGAATTGTGTTTATGTAGCAGTATGCTGTTTGTTTTACTTTGCGCAAACTGTGCGCTACAGGCAAGCATCTAATACACACAGCTGTGAGGCTTCTATGTGCCAAAAATGAATCTCGGCTTGTAGCATTCTCTCTCTCACTCCCATCACTTTTCTTAGTTTTATGTTCTCCAAACAATGAGTAATGTGAAGACAGAAATTGTAGTTGTACTCTAAAGTGAATTCATGTGGAAGTTCTGCAACGTTCAGGTGAATACATGGAGGATGCCGAGGGACTGAAGAAAATGAATGTGTATGTGCGCTAATTACACACTTAATCCAATAATCAAACGGCTGTATATTCCCAGTGAACATTGCATTCATATACTGTGTTGTAGAATGACGGATCTCAGATAGTCAGCAGGATCCCACATAGCAAGGGTAACGTGCCACAAACTTGTGCCAGGGTTACATTGTAATTCTTAGCTTTCTGCACACATTCCTGGCAAGTTGTAGACTTGCAGAACACTCGCAGCACAAGTTCTAGTTGACACTTTTTGAATCTGTAGCAAATTTGCTTGGCAAGAGTCCTGCAGGTCTTAGCAAGAGCTCTGCAAGTGTACAACACGTTGATCTGAAAACTTGCAATGCAGACTTGCTGTAATTTTGCAACAAAATTGTGAAGCTTGGCAAGTCTGCAATAGTTTAGCAAGTCATTTTATAACTTGCAGCTCAATTGCTTGCTATCTGTGACATGCATCCAGCAGCTGTATATTCCCCCAGTGAACATTGCATTCATATACTGTGTTTTAGAATAACAGATCTCAGTCAGCAGGATATGGTACATGCGTCCAGCAGCTGTATATTCCCAGTGAACATTGCATTCATATACTGTGTTGTAGAATGACAGATCTCAGTCAGCAGGATATGGTACATGCGTCCAGCAGCTGTATATTCCCAGTGAACATTGCATTCATATACTGTGTTGTAGAATGACAGATCTCAGTCAGCAGGATTTTGTACATGCATCCATGTGTGTTGTTGGGCAGCTGCAATTGGTCTTTTATTGCATGGGTTCTCCTAGTTGATTGCTAGAACAGTCATTGGGACCTGAGAAATATTACTTTGGTTATTTCTGCTCTTCCATGTAGCATGCCTTAGGCCAGGTTCACACCATTTTATGGACCAGATCTAGAACGCGGTGCATTGCATTTTTCCGGGCTCCGAAGCTGGTTTTTTTTTTTTTATATGCTTAAAATGGGCGTTCCAGTGTATTTGCATGTGCTCCAGTGCATTCCAGACCAGGGAAAATGAGACAAGCAGTATTTTTTTTTGTCTGTTTTGGAACGGACTGCACTGGTGTGAACCCAGAAATACCATAGGGATACATTGGGAAGCTTTTTGGTCAAATGGTTCTGGCCTGGGCATGATCCGGACATGGTGTGAACAAGCCCTTATAGTCTCTCATTGTCACATTGATGGTTAATGACCTGCACGTCTACATACATCCTGTTTTCCTTCACAGTACATACAGTTCTGTGTAATTTCTGGTGTAACTGTTGTATTTACAGCCCATGTAAACACTTGAGAATCACAGTATTGCAGTTAAAAAAACAACACAAACATTTTTATTTGACTTTCTAGTAACTCATTCTTAACCCTATGGGGCCCGTTCATACCAGCTGTGCATAAAGCTGTACATAACGCATGCCCACTGTTTTGTGGTGTGCACACATGCTACACTACAATGCATCACATTTTTTTTAAGCTTTATAAAACCTGGCAGTCCGACAGCACATGTAACTCTATGCATGGCAACATGTTCCAATGCGCTGTGTAAATTGCAACGTAAACGAAACTAATAGACAAAGCAATCTGTCTCATGTCCTATCGATTTGCGTTGGAACTGTGTTTGGCAAGGTGGCTGCTATGAACAAGCCCTTAAGGAGTCTTGAGTACAGGACATTTTGGGGAGGACTGAAGTTGAGAGATGCTGTTTCAGTCAGGTGACCCTTACAAGCCGTAACAGCACCACTTCCATGCACGCTGAGTGCACTTGGGGCGCCGTGCATTGACAAGCAATTTTCAACATACTGTGTTAAGTTGCATTTTTTTTCACAGCAGGAGCCAAACTTTTTTTTGCGTGTGTTCGCTTTCAATGCTCGCAGCAGCATGCTGTGACCTGTAGTAATGTGTTAGTACAGTGGTTCTCAACCTGTGGGTCGCAACGCACAGTTGAGGGGGTCCCCAGATGCCTTGTGTTGCTCTAGGTAAGAGGCTCCTCCGCCTCCTCCTAGCGCAGCCTTGCCAGTTCTCCTAGATGGCGCTGCAGCAGCAGGAGTGAGGGGAGGTGAGTGCTTGATCACCACACCAAGTGCACAGGACGCCAACAAAGTCCCACTAGCCACCTGAGAGCCCGCATAGCCTCCAGAGAGCCCACACAGATACTAGTATTGGTGCATCCCCACATTTTACGGTTGGGGGTCACCACAACTTGGCAAATGTTACCAAGGGGTCCCTTCAGCTTTTCGTGTGTTCGGCCTGCGTTGAACAAGGCAGCCCAACACACGGTGTGAATGAGTCCTTATGGTATTGGGTTCTGTATAGGGGAATGAACAGTGTAAAATGATCACTGTATTAACACTGAATTATGATGTCCACCAGATTGTTACTTAAAGGAGAACTATGAGGTGAGTGATTTCCACTCATCCTCATAGTTAGAGCCGACCTGTGACAAAGAAGCTGTCACAGGTCGGCTCTATTGATCGGGAAGTGAGCAGAAACATGCACCGATCTGCTCACTTCCCGATCGTCTCCCTGCAGTGAGAGGTGACCGTCAGTCATCGCTTCTCTCAGGGACCCCCTCCCCTCTCCGTTCCTCCACTCGGCTCTGGAGGATCAAACGGAGGAGAGGGCGGGCACAGCTGGCTCTGCCTCTAGGTAGGCAGAGCCAGCTGTCACTCACGCAGCTCGGTGAAGCTCGACAGTAATGTTGGGATCCGCCCCGGCTGCACCGCTCTCAGTATATATCGTGGGCAATAGCCTGGTATATACTGAGCTTTGGGTGACGGGAGGAGGTTAGTATATGTCCTCCCATGACCCTAAAGAGAACTATGGGGAAAACCCTTACCTCATAGCTCTCTTTTAACCTCAAGACTGTGCCATCAATTACAGTGAGATTGTGCACGCATAGTGCACCTTATAAGCTACCGTGGAAGCAGAAATGCATTCCACTATATTTTCTTTTCCATTATGGTTTCTCCATCTGCTGCTAAATGGTTGAGAACTACGTCCCACCACTGGCCAGTAAGCCAACGGTTAGTACCTGTGTAGATAGCAGAGTGCCTTTCAAGTCCAGTTGATGCTGCTGTCTAAATGATGTCACTGGAATGTGTGCAGGAAAATAGTAACTTTGTTTTGTTTTCTTCTGAGATATTGCCACCCAGCCCAAGCAGAGAAATGCCTCTTTGCTGTACACTGCCTAGTCCAACTGCTAGGCTCTGTGTGAGAACCTTGATTCCCTCTACATCTGTCTAACGTCCCCTGCTGTGTCTGACCTACAGCTCGCCAATCAGCAACACGTGCTGAGGAATCAGAAATATAAAGTTTCTTGCCCAGAGATCCTGCCATTAACCGCATTCCTCATCACAATTGGTGGCAGTATTGTCAGCCCTACCGCAAGTGCTACTTCATGTCCATTGGGATAACTATTGGTTTATCGGGCTTCCTAGTGGTCAGTTGAAGAAGCTTGCATGGTAGACCAACAAAGCTGCTGCTGATTGCAAGTCAGTAGTTTAGGCCCTATTCATTAATCCCACCAATTCCTCCGCCCACCGCTGATCTCAGGCCGTTTGCATGTAATCGCACATACTGTGATCACCTGCGGATGATCACATTTGGACTGCGTCCAAGGTATAGTCATCTGTAGGTAATCGCAGGATGTGCGATTTACATGTGAATAGCTGCAGGCTGTGACAGCGGTCATCGTATTGTACAGCAAATCATGCGAGTCTTCCAGGTGTGAATATGGCCTTAGTGTTGTCAGCTGGCAATAGGAAGTGCCAATAGTCTCCATATAAGAAACTTTGCAATAGTTTTACAAAATTGATTTGCTTAACAAAACTGTTTACAGTGAGGCATGACGCCAAACATACGGAAAAGTGATTTAGAGTGTAAAACATTTAAAGGGACTTTATCTCCACACTGAGCCCTGTATCAGTGGAAGAGAAGAGCTGATGGCAGGGACCTCACCGCTCCCTGCAGGGTTTTCCCCTCCCCTCTCTGTTCCTCCAGCTCTAATTGGATGTACAGACAAAGGAGGGGGCGGGCACAGCTGACTCTGGATCTAGAGAAGCAGTGCCAGCTGTCAATTGGGCTGTTGTGTGGATCCAATTTTGTTGGGATCCTTGATGGCTGTGACGTGGCTCTGCACTATCTGATGACTTTGGGGCAGACGAGTGCATCCGTAAATATACTTCCGTGACCCAAAAGGGAAGTAAAGCCAAAAAAAGGTTTGGCTTCACTTCTTTTTTAAGCAATATTTTACAAACCTTTGATGAAAGCCATCTTTAGCAGCATGCCTTAAAGTGACCCTAAACTTAGGAGTTTAATCTTAAAAATGCATTCAAGTCCCCTAATTATTAACAAAAATGTATCTTGTGTATCACTCGGCTGTAGATCCTCAAATCATCTCTGAATTGGTGCTGACACTGTCCTTCCTTCTGGATGGTGGCTACTCCCTCCCTCGCCTGGTCCCTGTGTGTTTTGTATAGTAGCCACCGCTCCAAGCTCACTCCCGTGATGTACTACAATCTCAATACAAATTAGTATAAGATTGTACTCCATTCTCCAATTATAAACAGAAAATGCAAATAAGTGCTTGTACCCTGTTCAGCCTGTTATCTCAAGGACTCTAATCAGACTTCCCAGTTCTTTCATTGGGCTCCAGACAAACTCCCTCTGTGCTAATGGTATGAGGGGGAGGGGAATGTGTTCTGTAGTGCAGCAAAAGGCAATTTGGCAGGGCTGGCACCCTTGTTGTTTCAGTCCGGAAAAGCACTGTTTTCCACTACTGGACATGAGGAGCTCAGTGCATTTCTGGCAGATCGGGTATTTTCTGTCCTTGCAGCATCTCTAACGTGATAAAACATTGAGGAATATGCATGTACTGCATAGATGCCCCAATATATACTTTAAGCTGCTTTCCACAATAATACCAGATACAGAAAATTTTTTAATAACCTTTTTCTCTAAAACTGATGCTTCATGACAGTTAAAAATCACAAATGCAACCCATTTCTGCCTGACACAACCACTTTAGAGCCTGTTTGGCCTTTTGTTTGCAGCTGAAGTGCTTCTACATGCAAGTCAAGGGGAGTGCACAAACAGCTTAAAGGAGAACTATGGGGTCAGGGCTTTTCCCCATAGTTCTCCTTAGGGTAACGGGAGGACACAAACTAGCGTCCTCCCGTCACCCTAAGCTCAGTATACCGTGAGCTACTGCTTGCGGTATACCGAGACTCTGCAGCTGAAGCAGATCCCGACAATTATGTCTGGATCCGCCCAGCTGTGTGAGTGACTATCTAGAGGCAGTGCCAGCTGTACCTGTCCCCTCCCCCGTCTGATCCGCCAGTCAGCGCTGGAGGATTGGAGCGGGGAGTCCAGCCCCTCCCTGCCGTGACAGGATCAAGAAGTGAGCCAGTGATGGTATGTGTTCACTCACTTCCCGACAGTCTCATTGTCACAGGTCGGCTAGAACTATGAGGTGAGTGAAAAGCACTCGCCTCATAGTTCTCCTTTTTAAATCAGTTTGATACAACTGCTTAGCAATTCAACTTGAGCTAAAATGCACCTGTCAATGAACTCTTAATCTCAGAAGTGTCTGAAACTGATCTCAAATGCAGACGGAATGCATGTGAAAGCGAGCTGCATTCGTCCATCGACACACAGTCTTTAACTGTTCATATTATATATATGTCACATTGCTGCTTTATTTTACCATTTTTGCCTGTTACTAAAGAGCTTGATTTGTAATATCTTGCAGTTCCTGCGGGAAGACATGAACTACAAAGATGCTTCTCACAAGCACAATCATTTGCACAGAGAAGACAAACATATTACAGTGGCGGATCTGTGGAAGAGGTGGAAAACATCTGAAGGTGAATAAAAGTCCTTTATGAGGAAACCAAATCACAACTTCACCCCGAATACGTTTGCTTTATATATGTATTCTAATATTCTTTGGAAACCGTTTTTTGTTTTTGTTTTTCCTCTTTAATGTTCTATTCCGAGTTAAATCTGAGCTCTGGGCACAATATAATTAGAGTAAATTAAATGACCGCTTACGTGGCACAAATTCATCTTTTAATCCATCCTGGCACTACACTCTGCAGTGCGTTACCATTATTTAAAATGGCACCCCAATGCGTACAGTAGGTCCCATTAGACCTGCAGTGCAGCATTCTGTGTGCTGTATGAAAAAAAAAAAGTGCCGGTCTGTTTTTTTTCTTCCGTTGCTGTGGGTTTTTCAACTTGTATACAATTTAATGGACTGCCTTAATGCAACGCAAAATACTACAAATGAATGTGCGTTTAGTAATGCACTGCAATGTAATAGTACGGTGTGAACGGGGTCTAAAACGTCACCTATCGCTTAACCCTCCCAACCTTAACATCTAAAGCTGGCAATATACTGCTCAAATTTCATCTAAGTCCTACTGAATCCACCAAAGTCTGAGCAGTGTATGGTCCCATCAACACTCCTCCATTTTCAATCGACTTTTGTCTAAAAAACCAGTCCAAAAATTGTCAGCTGAACTGCAACTTCAGCCAATCCTTTGCAGTTACTGTTTGGGTATGCTGACCCTGGCACATTCACTAATGTCAAAATAGAATAGCCCCGGTGGTGGGGGTAGGTAGTGTGAAACGTGAATGGGGGAACTGAGCCTATTTCTTGATGGGTGTATGGCCAGCTTAGAAGTTGGGTTTACCTTTTGGACCCTGTTACATCCGTATTCAGGGTGTAACAGAAAACATTGTCACATCGCACATATCATTTGACAGGATCTGTGAATGGAGAAACTACCAAGTGCCATCAGCCACTGCAGCAAAATAATACAAGTATGGTGACGTCACGGCATTTGTAGTCCATTCATTCTTCCTCCGTCCCAGTTACTGAATGTCCTCACTCAGAGCAGGAGGGAGAATCTGCAGGAGGCATAGCCGCGCACTCACGATTCAATGATTGAAGTTGCAATGGCTCCTATACAAAAAATAATGCACATTTCTTTTTTTCTGAAGATGTATGCATTTATTTTTTAGAACTAAGCTTTACCTTTACCCATAGTCTACACCTAACACCAGATAACCCTCCTGAGAACCATATGTATTTCTTCAGGTACCTGGCACCAAAAGCTTCCCCCCTCCATTACCAAGATCTTTCTGGGAAGCGGATTTGTTATTTTTATGTCTTGAAATTTGACACATAATTAGGAGTCCCACCTTTTCTGTCTTGTCATTTATGAGTGATGAGTAATATGTTCTCTCAGCCTTCTATTTTGTTAGGTTAATTGTCACAGTGAGGATTACACTGTTCTAGTCAAGAAAAAAAGCTGGAATAAAGTTCAAAAGGAGAGAAAATCCATACTTACCAAATATATTAAAGTGCAGCTTGTAAATGCCGTCCACAAAAATGTTCTAAATATTAATCTGGATAAATAGTGTACAATGAATGATTGTAGTAATACTTTAGCAGCTAAATCTGGGCAAGCTGTAGCATGCATTCGTAGTGTGTAATTATGTTCCAAAAAGAAATCCAATCTAATGTTCAGTGAAGGATCCCCATGTGATCTGTTTTTCACTTTCGCATAACATCATTAGAGAAAAAACAACATATTTTGAAGCTGCTTCCTTCACCTTGTTCCATTAGTGTCGGAATCCATATCCAAATTTTCTACTGGAAATGCCAACAAAGTGTACATAAGCATGTGTGCAGAATGGAAGCTCACCTGACCTCATACTATGTGGTTTCAAAGTGCCAATTGTGAACAAGATTTTATCTAATCCCCAAAACAATGTTTATGTACATTGATATAACTCCTTCCCAACATAAACCTGATTTTTAGCCATAAAGAATAGGGCTGCAACAACTAATCGACTAAATCGATAATAATCGATGGTGAGAATAGTTGGCAACTATTATCATTGATGAGAGAGACATTTTTTAAATTACAACCAATCGATTAGTTGATAAAATAATCAGGCAACTAGTCAATTATGAAAATTAATCGTTAGCTTTGCTAATAAAGAATATACTTCCAATGCCTTGTCCCACCTAATGCCTTTGCAAACCTATTTATCACCTTGTAAAGCAGTGGTGACATCATCACTGTGCTGTACATAACCAGGGCTGCCAGCAGAAAATGACAGAAGGGGGTGGATACAGACCAGTCACACTGCACAAGGAGAGAGAGCAGCAGTGACAGGACTTTTATTACAGGAAGCTCCTGATAAGAGGTTAAAGGAGAACTATGGGGTCAGTGTTTTTCCCCATAGTTCTCCTTAGGGTAAGGGGAGGACACAAACTAGCGTCCTCCCGTTACCCTAAGCTCAGTATACTGCGAGCTACAGCTCGCGGTATACTGAGACGCCGGAGCAGATGCCGACGTAGATGACGGGATCCGCCCAGCTGCGTGAGTGACAGCTGGCTCTGCCTATCTAGAGGCAGAGCCAACTGTACCCGCCCCCTCCCCTGGTCCGTTCCGCCAGTCAGCGCTGGCAGATCGGAGCGGGGAGAGGGGTATCCAGCCCCTCCCCCTGTCATGGCAGAGAGCCGTGACAGGATCGAGAGGTGAGCGAACCTGGTATGTGTTCGCTCACCTCCCGATCTACTGAGCCGACCTGTGACAGTGTCATTGTCACAGGTCGGCTAGAACTATGAGGTGAGTGGAAATCACTCACCTCATAGTTCTCCTTTATACCAAATATATTAAAGTGCAGCTTGTAAATGCCGTCCACAAAAATGTTCTAAATATTAATCTGGATAAATAGTGTACAATGAATGATTGTAGTAATACTTTAGCAGCTAAATCTGGGCAAGCTGTAGCATGCATTCGTAGTGTGTAATTATGTTCCAAAAAGAAATCCAATCTAATGTTCAGTGAAGGATCCCCATGTGATCTGTTTTTCACTTTCGCATAACATCATTAGAGAAAAAACAACATATTTTGAAGCTGCTTCCTTCACCTTGTTCCATTAGTGTCGGAATCCATATCCAAATTTTCTACTGGAAATGCCAACAAAGTGTACATAAGCATGTGTGCAGAATGGAAGCTCACCTGACCTCATACTATGTGGTTTCAAAGTGCCAATTGTGAACAAGATTTTATCTAATCCCCAAAACAATGTTTATGTACATTGATATAACTCCTTCCCAACATAAACCTGATTTTTAGCCATAAAGAATAGGGCTGCAACAACTAATCGACTAAATCGATAATAATCGATGGTGAGAATAGTTGGCAACTATTATCATTGATGAGAGAGACATTTTTTAAATTACAACCAATCGATTAGTTGATAAAATAATCAGGCAACTAGTCAATTATGAAAATTAATCGTTAGCTTTGCTAATAAAGAATATACTTCCAATGCCTTGTCCCACCTAATGCCTTTGCAAACCTATTTATCACCTTGTAAAGCAGTGGTGACATCATCACTGTGCTGTACATAACCAGGGCTGCCAGCAGAAAATGACAGAAGGGGGTGGATACAGACCAGTCACACTGCACAAGGAG
Source organism: Nanorana parkeri (assembly GCF_000935625.1). NCBI lineage: Eukaryota > Metazoa > Chordata > Amphibia > Anura > Dicroglossidae > Nanorana > Nanorana parkeri. The sequence goes on from NW_017306790.1 coordinate 839,419, forward strand.
AGAGAGCAGCAGTGACAGGACTTTTATTACAGGAAGCTCCTGATAAGAGGTTAAAGGAGAACTATGGGGTCAGTGTTTTTCCCCATAGTTCTCCTTAGGGTAAGGGGAGGACACAAACTAGCGTCCTCCCGTTACCCTAAGCTCAGTATACTGCGAGCTACAGCTCGCGGTATACTGAGACGCCGGAGCAGATGCCGACGTAGATGACGGGATCCGCCCAGCTGCGTGAGTGACAGCTGGCTCTGCCTATCTAGAGGCAGAGCCAACTGTACCCGCCCCCTCCCCTGGTCCGTTCCGCCAGTCAGCGCTGGCAGATCGGAGCGGGGAGAGGGGTATCCAGCCCCTCCCCCTGTCATGGCAGAGAGCCGTGACAGGATCGAGAGGTGAGCGAACCTGGTATGTGTTCGCTCACCTCCCGATCTACTGAGCCGACCTGTGACAGTGTCATTGTCACAGGTCGGCTAGAACTATGAGGTGAGTGGAAATCACTCACCTCATAGTTCTCTAAGTTTCAGACTGGATCACGGCACAGATCTGGAAGAAATGCAGACAGCACACCATGATACAAGGAAGAATACAAACTGCTTTTGTATTAGGTCAATATTTGCTTATGCTAGAGACAGGCGACATTTAGTCTTTGTAAATATGAAGTTTATCAGCAGAAGGCTGCATAAAGATAGCTGTGCACAGGACTTTACAATGTACGGCACAGTAGTGTAACACAGTTGCTGGCATGCTAATAAAGCCAACTCTGATGAGCTCTGTGATGATAATGTCATATTTCTGGAAGTTAAATCTTGCTGTCCAGTTGTACCATATTTTGCGGTCCATAAGACGCACCGGACCATAGGACGCAGGGAGGTCCGGCGCGCCTTATGGATCACTCTACATACTGTAGCTAATGACACAGCTTCTATGACAGAAGCTGTGAAAGAAGCTGCAGTTAGTGACCGCTGAGACAGGTGGCGCTGTGATTACAGCGCAACGGTCTCAGTGATCACACAGAGCAGACGAAGAAAGTCCGTTCTTCGTCTGCTCTATGGTGATCTCGATCGTCGCCGCTGCTCGCTTTTAATACGAGTGCTCTCATTAGATCACTCGTATTGAACGAGCAGTGGCTCCTACTACCCGCCCGGCGCCCGAAACTGCATGTCTCGGGCGTCGGGATTCACTCCATAAGACGCAGGCACATTTTCCCCCTCCTTTTGGGGGGAAAAAAGTGCGTCTTATGGAGCGAAAAACACATATTGTTTGCAAATATGGCCATGTTCCTGAAGACCATTTGTTGCCTGATTGTATGGTTTTGTTACTCTCACATTGTTTCTAAAGCCTTATTAAAACATTAACACTGAAACCTTATGAAACACTACTTAAACCTCATACCTAATGATGCTTTACATTAAATGTAGAACTCCTTTCTAAATGATCTGTTCAAAGAACAGACACACTTTGCTTGCTATTTTCCTTCTGGTGTTCTGGTGAAAATGAACTTTGAGTACTATAAATATACAGGTCCCTTGGGAAGTAGCAGTATACAAGGTTTTCAGATGAATGGTCACAGGTGCTACTTAGAGACCTCGTAGCATGCAGGAAATCAGGACTATACATACCAGTAATTAAAATCCACCGGCTTCTGGGCCTCTCTGTGTCAAGAGTTCTAATTAAAGATGACTGGTCAGAATAGCTGCAAATAAACCTGGTGGCTGACCTGAAATAGTTAAATTCAAGTTGCTGTGCTGCATGATCTAAAATGTATTTTGTCAGACATTGTAAAATATTAAATACCTGATTTTTGTTTCTAAATGATGAAAGTAGGGTGGCTTTGGTAGACACAAACTACCAGACCTGTAGCACTAGTTGGTAAGATTTCTTAAGGTTCAGTTGTGTATATAGTCATGTGAAAAAAGTACACCCTCTTTGGACTCTGGTTTTACTTAAGTAAATACAACCTCAGATGAACAGCAACACATGACATATTACACTGTGTCATTATTTATTTTCCAAACATAAAGCTAAAATAGAGAAGCCGTGTGTGAAAGACTAAGTACGTCTTATGATTCAATGGCTTGTAGAACAACCTTTAGCAGACATTTGGCCCACTCTTCTTTACAGCATTGCTTCAGTTCATTGAGTTTTGCGGGCATTTGTTTATGCGCAGCTCTCTTAAAGTGGACCTTTACCCATATCTTTAAAATAACAAACACACCTTTAGAAATCTTTAGTAATGACAATCTACAGATACATACTTCCAGATAATTGCCGGCTTTGTATTCTTTGCAGTGGCCATATTAACTAAGGGCAGATTACTAGCTCTCCTATTACTTCCTGAAAATCTTCATCTTTCAGCAAAATTGCGGTGCATTTTTAGTTTCTCTCCTCCCTGCTGTGTGTCCTCTCTGACATAGCTCAGCGTCCAGCTTGGAGGAGAGAAACTGTAAGAAGGCCAGGCGGGGAGGAGAGCGCTCTCATCGGCGTGTCACAGGAGGAGCTCTTCTCCCACACTGTACCCGCTCAGCCTCCTGTAACCGATCAGGAGAGTGGTTTGTGTGTTTGGTTGGGTGGGCGGGGCTTGGGCAGTTATCCTAGGAGCCCAAGCTGACGGTGAGGGGGTGGAGTCAGCTGTCAAATAAGACCGAGCTCTTTTCCCTGCACCGCCCGCTCAGCCTCCTGTGAGAGCCGATCCGGGATGGAGAGCGGTATACAAATGCTCAGTGATAAGTGATCGCGGAATGTTTGGAAATAATTGGACCTATTATGAGTTACTATTTACCAGTTATGAATCAATGGGAAGTGATCTAAATCACTTCCTATTCATTCATGATTGTGTACATAGTAAACATGCCATCTCCTCAATGTATGGATGAACAGGAACATTCAGTACAGAGGATTCCTGTTTATTCAGTGCTGGGGCTGCAGAAAATAAGATTGAGAATCTTTTTCTATTGTAAAAGGGAAATATCAGGAGACCCCTGATATTTCACCTATAGCCCCCAGCAGTAAAGTTAAAAAATAAAAATATATAGAAAATTTAAATATATAAAAAATTAAAAAGTTTAGAAAAACATAAAATTATTTTTTACTTTTAAAAAGGTTAGAAAACAAATGTTTTTTCGGTTTCGGTCTCAGTTATTTCAGTGCACCTCTAGACCTGAAACTTAAAACCATAGAATTTTCTTTTTCACATGACTGTGTATTGTATATGACTAGGCATATTTGGTGTAGCATCATCTGTACTGTGTGTAAGATTTTCAGGACGTTTTGTCAACTATTTTAAATGAAGTGAATAGGTAACAACTTTTTATCATTCCTGATGGTAATAATGATATATGAAACGGGTGATTGGTCAATGTGATTTTCCAGCTGAAGACAGGCAATTGTTTTCTACAGATTTTAGAAGTACAAATGATCATTTAGCATACAGGACAGTTACCGTGTCAAATATCCACTACAGTTTGAGAAGTAAATGATTAGCAAGATTCACTCTAGAATCGTAAAAGTTGCCTAGAACAATCGCAATAAATGGCGGTGTTTACATAAGTTTGTTTAGATAAGGAATGTCCGCCGAATATTCAAAGAATGGTAATTAAATCTTTATTAAATCTTTCTATATATATCCCATCTATGAGAAGGCTTTTCCTTTTACGTGACAGACTCTGAATATAGTATAAATAAATTGTATCAGCAGGATGTATTTAAAGTGACTCTGTCCTCTAGTGACGTACAGGCCAGCGGGTGACTCAGTCAACGGACCAGGCATCTGAAAGTGTGTCGCATGTTAAATGTTTGCTAAATGAATAGTGGGTCAGGGTCTTTCCTTTTATTAATTTTTTTAGACTGGTGAATCACTTGAAGCACTTGAGTTGATTATCAGCCTCCTATATGCCCCTTCATTGCCAGGCCGTTTTTAAATGTATTTATTTTTATAGTACAGTGATACTTTGAGGATTACTCAGTCACCAACACTGTAACCAAAGGAATTACTATATCATTTTCTTGACTGAGCTCTTTTTAGGTAGTATTTAATAGGAATGCACTTGTACTCGCCCAAATGCTCCAATGCCTAGCCCGATACCCAAACTCCGGTATCAGGAAGCCGGGCAGCAAGTCATTACACGCTACCCGGCTTCCTGATTGGCCGGGAAGCCATCTCCATGCTCCCTCGTCACTATGTTGGGAAGCTGGGTGGCGAGTCTTTACATGCTGCCTGGCTAATAAGGAAGCCAGGTGGCGAGTCATTACATGCCGCCTGCCTTCCTTAATGGGACTTCCGGTATCTGTATCGGCGAGTACTGGGAAAAAATATCGGTACTTGATACCGAAAAACCGGTATCGGTGCATCCCTAGTAACAACTGTTCTTAATGTAATACTGTATAAAGGAGAAAGATGAACCACATTGGGTTCGTTTTTGTTTACCTTTCATTTCTTTAACTTGGAAAAACAAAGATCCTGTCTTCATTGGCAATCAGTGACACCATAACCTTCCCCCACCTCTCTGGTTCAGGGCCCTGTCACACCATCAGGGATGCGTTCCAGTGCGTTCGCCCTCAGGAACGCAACCCGGCCGGCTCGTTTTTTTGTGTGTGGGGAGGGGGCGTGGTGGTGCATTGAACTTAATGTGTGGCACATTCGTGCCTGCATTCCGGTACAGTGCGATCTGCAAAAAATGCTGCAAACAGTTTGTTTTTTTCCCCCAGATTGCACTGTACCGGAACACAGGCACTAATGTGCCACGCGTTCGGGTGCCTGTGATCACGCGCGGGGGGGAGTGTCTGTGTGTCTGTGTGTCTGTGTGTCTGTGTGTCTGTGTCTGTGTCTGTCTGTGTGTCTGTGTCTGTCTGTGTGTCTGTGTGTCTGTGTGTCTGTCTCTGTCTGTCTGTCCTGCCAGTGAAGTCAATGCACCGCCACGCCCCCTCCCGCCCCCCCAAAAAACTGCCGGCCGGGTTGCATTCCAGTGCGTTCCAGAGGCCGAACGCACTTAAAGGTGTGACAGGGCCCTCAGCTCCTATGTTTATGGCCAGGTAAATCTCTTTAAAAATTATACATTGTCTGAAGTGAGAGCCGTCACACAACTTACATGTGTACTTACAAGCAATATCTCAGCCTTAAGGGCTAGTTCACACCAAGCGCAGAGCAGTTACAGAACGGATCAAAACGGCGTCCAATGTATTCCAATGGTATTTTGGGCTCTAGTTCAGTTCTAGAGCATGTGGAAAAAACTGCAGCAAGCCCTATTTTTTTCTTTTTTGTTTCTGCTCTGTAACACCAAAACACATGCGAACGCACTGAAACCCCATTTAAGCACAAAAAAAAATGTTGTTGCAAAAACAGCCCGGAACACGTCACAACACACTGCAATGTGCCGAAACTCATGCAGATCTGGTCTGTGTGAACAAGCCCTTAAACTGACATTAAAGTCAAAGATATTTTCCCTCCCCCCAATGTTAATTAAAGCACTTACCTTAAATGTTGTCTCTTAATCCGATCTTCTTTTCTGCGCTTTTCATCTGTCCCTCCAGCGCTGCTGCGGGTCTCCGGTCCAGCGCTGACTCCTGTGTCCTTGATGGCACTTCCTGTCCCACGGTGTCTGCATGCGGGTGCACGCCGTCCATATACTTAACATGTGTCTCTCCTCGTCTCCCGGCCGAAAATGTGAACTGCGCATTCACCCGCCCCAAGATGCTTTGCGGCCGACAGAGAATTTTCAGATTTTTGGACGGGAGCGCGCGGGGAAGACACATGTAAGTTTTTAAAGCGGGTTTTTTTTTACACTTTTTGCATATATCTACTGCTTGCTAGCCTTATATATGCAAAAACACCTGAGGGTTTAATAACCCTTTAAGGAGAACTATTGGTGGAGTAAAATGTACTCTTCCCAATAGTTTGAGCCGGTGTTACACTGAAGCTGTCACATAGCTTGAGAATGAGCGATCACAATCCCTAACAGAGATACAGACAGCAATAAAAACCTGACTGTAACTCTAACACCTCACCACTGTCAAAATCTAAAAAAAAATGTTTTGCCTTTTAGTTATAATTTTATTCCCTATGATTTAGTGTTTGAAGATATCCAGTGATTTTAAATGAGAATAGCCAAACTTTTTTTTGGCTTTACTTCTCTTTTGCGTCACAGGAGAATATTAAGTAATGAACTCCTGGGTGCCAAAGTCAGCATATGGCAAACTACTGACTACTATATGATTACAGCGCAGAGCTGCACTGCAGTCAGGAAGGATCCCGGCAATATTGGATCAACCTGACTACCTGATTGACAGCTGTGTGTTGCCTCTCTAGATCCAGAACCAGCTGTGCCCGCCCCATCCCCGGTCTGTCCCTCCCAATGAGCGATGAAGGAACAGAGCAGGGGGGGGGAATCTGGTCGCTGCTCTCTGCAGGGAGGAGACCATGAGTGATCAGCAGTTTGTGATCGCTCAGCTCCCTGTATACATACGGCACGTGACCGCTGTAGTCCCACCCCAGGTCTAAGTAATGTCTCCCAATACTTCTCATTTAACTAGAGAGGGAAACATACCCTGGGCCTAGCAACTGCTATCCCAACAAGAATTCATACACTCTCATTGCCTGTGTGGGTGTTCAGTCTGCACCCACCACCACACCAATGAGGAGGGGTTTGGCTGGAAGGGTACAGAAAGTAGCGCAGTTGTATCTGCAGAACACTTATGAGATGTTGGGTGACATTTCTTGTATAATGGGGACCTTTGTCTCCTACGGCTGCTAGGAGTTGCTGCAATAGAACTGTGCAGTGTCACATGAATGAAGTGTTATAAGACATTAAAGTCATAGGGCAGTGTCTGGAGTAGCTTGGAATAGTGATAATCTGGGTAGGGACACCGACCACTTTAAATATACCCGGCTTTTAATATTACATTGCTGGAAAGTATAAACTCTTAACAGCTTTGTTTGTTTTACTTGAGTTGGTGTATTTGCATTTCAAAATGTCCAACCTCATAGTGACAGGTGGTAGAGATAGCAGTCACTTTTCCACAGAGTTTATGTTCTGGGTTTGCAAGCGGCCTCTGAGGACCATCTGTGTATCCGTGAAAGCCATGATATGTTTGCTCCCAAGTGCACAGCGATTAGATTGCTGCTGGGATGACATTTGACGTTTGCTGTAAATACAGCTAGTAGCAGGGGAGTACAAATGAAGCCAGTCTGTCCAATCTAGGGGCCAGCTCCAATGACAACTGGAGACAATCCTCAAAAGTTAGGGGCCAGCTGTCATTTTTGAGGAGCATTGGCTCTCTGAGATTTGTCCAGCCCTAGCTTATAGATGTTACTACATAATGTAATCCTGTAGGTATATTTGTGTCAGATTTTGGTTTTCACCATTTTTTTTTGCGCATCTTTACGCAGCGCAAACAACTGCTCCATACGCAGCTATGTGTATGGAGCCATTTATTTGCATATGGAAAAAATACACTGCGTGCATCTATACGCAGCATATTGTACGGCACTGTGAATGAGGCCTTAGGACAACATATATGTTGCCTTCTTCAATTAAATTAGTTTAGAATGTTTGTTTATTTCTCTCTTTATTTTGTGAGGATGCTTTTGAAGCCTAACTCCAGCTAAAATATATTTTTCGTTTTGTGTAGAGTAGGGAAAAGTCAGTAAGTTTTAATTTCTGCAACACCACTCCCCCATTAGGGAAATGTTCTCCTAATTCCTGTTCTGTGACACCTCACATGAAATGAGGAGTGTGCTCATCACTGGGACAGGAAGGGACAGCCCGCAATGGAAATACACTTTCACCACTCTACTAAAAATATGTTTGGCCCTGTTAGAGAGATTCTTTACTTCCTTTCCTGACGAGGGAAATCTTCCTACTAGGGACTAGACAAAATTGTTTTGAGGCTCTAACCCTTCCCTGTTCTATCCAAAGTGAAGAAAAGTTTTGGCTGAAGAAACAAAGAAAATCAACGTAACGTAACACATAGTGCATTCCAATTTTTTTGCGATTGCACCGCACTGGACGCAGTGCATTGTGGTACCATGCGGTCCGGGGCGGCTGAATACATCGGGCATACGGCGCGTCTGCGGTGCCATTGAAATGGCCCCAGAACGCGGGGAGGCTTTGTTTGTGATCCAGTGCATTTTTTCCGTGCCCTGAACGCACTGGATGGTGTGAACAGGCCCTCAAGGTTTAACCCCTTCATGACTGAGGCCCTTTTTTCCATTTTTGCACCCATGTTATATTCCACATTTTAGGCCTGAAAATGACGTAAAACCCCCCAACATTATATATTTTCTGAATGCCAAGACCCTATAGAATAAAATGGTGGTAGTTGAAAATTTTTATGTTGCGCAATATTAGCGCAACTCCTTATTAAACCCCAAAATTTAGTGACAAATTTAATTAAATGCCCCAAAACACAACAAATTACCCATTTTTTAAATGAAATATAAAAGATGAGGTTACAAAGAGTAAAACGATACCCAACATGCCCATTTTACAGATTGCGTGCGACCGTGAAACGGCGAAAAACTGCAGTACCCCAAAAAATCAATAAGACACTTTAAAAGCCCCCACAGGTCATCAATTTAGAGATACCCCAAAATACTGGCCCTAGAATTATTGCTCTCACTCCGGCGTGCGCGGCGATACCCAACATGTGTAGCGCGTTCGTCGTTTTCATGCGTAGGCGCACCCGACGCGTGTTTACGTGGCGACGCGCTTGCTCGCGGGGGCGGGG